>NC_068430.1:20720693-21020693 GCF_023373465.1 Oncorhynchus keta | reverse complement strand
TTAAATAAGAGAGCAGCAGTGTGATTACAACAGCAACAAAGTTGTTCTCTAGTTATGGTCTTTCTCATTTGGTTTAACTCTCTCTTGTTTATAATTTGCCACGTCTACCTAATTGCTCTTTATTCACATACATTTTCAGTTGGTCTCAGTCTCAGCATTTCCGTGTGTGAAGATCAAATAAAGAGAGTCAGGGGGTGATAACACCTGCAATGAATATTTGCTCAGCATAACATAATACATCATGTTTTTTTTATCTCTTACCACGACTGCCAACCAAGGTCCACTCCACATCCATCTGCAGAGGGCCAGGCAGATGATATCAGGTCCAGGCAGATGATATCCCAGTAGCTCCAGGGAGAACCACCCCTCATATGTATGTCATGATAAAGGAGGTGCCTCTCCCTTACTGTAATGTCAGTTATATGATCATCTGATTTGGACTGGGACAACAGACATCATTCTTGGCCCATTGTTTGTTTTTGCCTGACAGCTTTTCTTCTCTACAGTAGCTACACAAGAGACGTTGCACAGCTGTGAACGAGATCGACATGTACCTTTCAGCGATTTCCCTGGCCCCTATCCCACACCCATGATGACTTCAGAAAAACTGTTTGCCACAGAAATTAAGCAAGACAAGTCAAAACAGAGCTCTTGTGGAAGCTCTTTGTGAGATAGAAGTTAATCTGATTCCCCAGGCAAGTTTCTCTTCCACAGAATGCTATTAGAGGATGCAGAATATCAGTCGGAGATCTATGGCTTACATCAATGCCAGAGAAAGTGCTCTTAAGGGAAAGTATTTGGGCTGTGGGATGATGTGAATTGAACTGCAGTACAGCTAACGGTACTTAATTGATTTTGTCCGATGCTTTATGCACTAAACCCACATGGTCTCAGCTATGATTTGGGGTGGGACAACTGCTGTGTGGAGAAAAAAAATGATTTTACTTTTATGTCATTCAGAAATGGAGCTAATATACACTTCCATATGTGGGGAATTTCATTATGAAGCTTCAAGTTGAGATAGTACACGACTTTGACAGCATTCAAACATTTGAGAGATTCAGCATGCAAATCCATCTGTTTTTATCCAGTGGGCAGATAGGGTTGGTTTACTGTAAAGCTGAGAATGGAGAGAGAACAACCTGGATTATCCATCCACTCTTAACCAGACTGTGTTGACATTGATACGTAACCTGTGAAAACTCCTTATACAGACAATGTCTACTACCATCGACCTCCAGACCGTTTCTATTCCCTCACATGCTTGTAATAGTGAAGTGAGAACTTCAGTTTAAGTTACTCTAAAACTGAGTACCTTACACCAGGGTATCTCAAACATTTTGAGGTCAGGGACCCGTTGTCACGACTCCCGCCGAAGTTGGCTCCCCTGCCTGTTCAGGCGGTGCTCGGCGGTCGTCGTCACCGGCCTACTAGCCACCACCGATCCCTTTTTACTTTTCTGTTAGTTTTGTCTTATTAGTTGCACCTGTTTCCATTTGTGTTTTCTTGACTTGCTCGCCTATTTAAATTTGTGAGGCCTGATCTTGTTTGTGCGGGATTATTTTTTGTGGGATTATTTTGTGTTCACGTTTTGAGTTGGAGGTGTTTTTGCGCTCCGGACCGTGTTACCCTGTGTTTTGGGTTGGTCAGTGTTTTCCGCCCTGTGTTTTGGGTTGGTCAGTGTTTTCCGCCCTGTGTTTTGGGTTGGTCAGTGTTTTCCGCCCTGTGTTTTGGGTTGGTCAGTGTTTTCCGCCCTGTGTTTTGGGTTGGTCAGTGTTTTCCGCCCTGTGTTTTGGGTTGGTCAGTGTTTTCCGCCCTGTGTTTTGGGTTGGTCAGTGTTTTCCGACTGTGTTTTGGGTTGGTCAGTGTTTTCCGCCCTGTGTTTTGGGTTGGTCAGTGTTTTCCGCCCTGTGTTTGGGCATGACCATTTGTGCCGGAGTAAATCGCCATTTTCCCTTGAACCCTCTGCTCTCTGCACCTGATTCCTACCTTTCACTCCTATTCATCCGTGACACCCCTTTTGTTATTGGGATAGCAAATTCATCATGGACTCCCTTATTTTGTTTATTTAACCTTTATTTAACTAGGCAAATCAACCTTTTGGTTACTGGCTCAACACTCTAACCCCTAGGCTACCTGCCACCTCATAATCTGAACATACAAAGAGATTAACTATGACTTTGGCAGTGCATGGCTGGATAAACCGTCTCGGACCCTGGGAAGGGAAACATTTAGCAAAATGTTAGAGTTTTCCAGCTAATTTCCTGCAATTCTAAACATTTTGTCATGGGGCAGAGATACATTTTGTTGTTGCAACTTTAAAGCCAAAATCCTGAAATTCTACACATTTTGCCATGAGGCAGAGAGAAAACAAAACACTGTTTTAAAGCTTGAATTACAGTGCATTTATGTCAATTTGACAACAGGAGATTGTCTATCTTTTGTTGACCAATAAGATGGCTGAACTAATAGAATATAATTTTGTGTGTGCCCAATAACATTTATGGTGAAAGAATATTTTTTTATCATAGGTACACATAGGTACACTTCAACTATGAGAGATGGAATCTAAAACAAAAATCCAGAAAATCACATTGTATGATTTTTAAGTAATTAATTTGCATTTTATTGCATGACATAAGTATTTGATCACCTACCAACCAGTAAGAATTCCGTCTCTCACAGACCTGTTAGTTTTTCTTTAAGAAGCTCTCCTGTTCTCCACTCATTACCTGTATTAACTGCACCTGTTTGAACTCCTGTATAAAAGACACCTGGTACCACCTAGTACCTCAAGGTATATCATAACCGCCATCAATAAAAGACAGTACTGTGCAGCCGTCTTCATCGACCTGGCCAAGGCTTTCGACTATGTCAATCACCATATTCTTATCGGCAGACTCAGTAGCCTCTGTTTTTCTAATGACTGCCTTGCCTGGTTCACCAACTACTTTGCAGACAGAGTTCAGTGTGTCAAATCGGAGGGCATGTTGTCCGGTCCTCTGGCAGTCTCTATGGGGGTGCCACAGGGTTCAATTCTCGGGCTGACTCTTTTCTCTGTATATATCAATGATGTTGCTCTTGCTGCGGGCGATTCCCTGATCCATCTCTATGCAGACGACACCATTCTGTATATTTCCGGCCCTTCCTTGGACACTGTGCTATCTAACCTCCAAACGAGCTTCAATGCCATACAACACTCCTTCCGTGGCCTCCAACTGCTCTTAAACGCTAGTAAAACCAAATGCATGCTTTTCAACTGTTCGCTGCCTGCACCCGCACGCCTGACTAGCATCACCACCCTGGATGGTTCCGATCTAGAATATGTGGACATCTATAAGCACCTAGGTGTCTGGCTAGACTGTAAACTCTCCTTCCAGACTCATATCAAACATCTCCAATCTAAAATCAAATCTAGAGTCGGCTTTCTATTCCGCAACAAAGCCTCCTTCACTCACGCCGCCAAACTTACCCTAGTAAAACTGACTATCCTACCGATCCTTGACTTCGGCGATGTCATCTACAAAATAGCTTCCAATACTCTACTCAGCAAACTGGATGCAGTCTATCACAGTGCCATCCGTTTTGTTATTAAAGCACCTTATACTACCCACCACTGCGACCTGTATGCTCTAGTCGGCTGGCCCTCTCTACATATTCGTCGCCAGACCCACTGGCTCCAGGTCATCTACAAGTCCATGCTAGGTAAAGCTCCGCCTTATCTCAGTTCACTAGTCACGATGGCAACACCCACCCGTAGCACGTGCTCCAGCAGGTGTATCTCACTGATCATCCCTAAAGCCAACAACTCATTTGGCCGCCTTTCATTCCAGTTCTCTGCTGCCTGTGACTGGAACGAATTGCAAAAATCGCTGAAATTGGAGACTTTTATCTCCCTCACCAACTTCAAACATCTGCTATCTGAGCAGCTAACCGATCGCTGCAGCTGTACATAGTCTATCGGTAAATAGCCCACCCAATTTACCTACCTCATCCCCATACTGTTTATATTTATTTACTTTTCTGCTCTTTTGCACACCAGTATCTCTACCTGTACATGACCATCTGATCATTTATCACTCCAGTGTTAATCTGCTAAATTGTAATTATTCGCCTACCTCCTCATGCCTTTTGCACATAATGTATATAGACTCTTTTATTTCTTTTTTTTCTCCACTGTGTTATTGACTTGTTAATTGTTTACTCCATGTGTAACTCTGTGTTGTCTGTTCACACTGCTATGCTTTATCTTGGCCAGGTCGCTGTTGTAAATGAGAACTTGTTCTCAACTAGCCTACCTGGTTAAATAAAGGTGAAATAAAAAATAAATAAAAAAACCTGTCCACACACAAAATCAAAGAGACTCCAACCTCTCTACAATGGCCAAGACCAGAGAGCTGTGTAAGGACATCAGGGATAAAATTGTAGACCTGCACAAGGCTGGGATGGGCTACAGGACAATAGATAAGCAGCTTGGTGAGAAGGCAACAACTGTTGGCACAATTATTAGAAAATGGAAGAAGTTCAAGAAGACGGTCAATCACCCTCGGTCTGGGGCTCCATGCAAGATCTCACCTCGTGGGGCATCAATGATCATGAGGAAGGTGAGGGATCAGCCCAGAACGACACGGCAGGACCTGGTCAATGACCTGAAGAGAGCTGGGACCACAGTCTCAAAGAAAACCATTAGTAACACACTACGCCGTCATGGATTTGAAATCCAGCTGCGCAAGCAAGGTCCCCCTGCTCAAGCCAGCGCATGTCCAGGCCTGTCTGAAGTTTGCCAATGACCATCTGGATGATCCAGAGGAGGAATTGGAGAAGGTCATGTGGTCTCATAAGACAAAAATAGGGCTTTTTGGTCTAAACTCCACTCGCCGTGTTTGGAGGAAGAAGAAGGATGTATATATATATATATATATATATATATATATATATATATAGAGAGAGAGAGAGAGAGAGAGAGAGAGAGAGAGAGAGATCTGCAGTACCTCCGCCGACCCCCTGCCTTACACCTCCATTCATAAGAATCAGATATGCTGTCCTGCAGAATCCCATTACACAAACCACAGAGAGAGGCATTTTGATAAAATAAGGAAATAGTTTCTCTACTTAAAATCTTGTTGAATGGATTAAATGTTGTTTAGCTGGTCAAATGGGATTGTGGTGCAGATTTGTGCCAGCCTCCTAGGGCACAGAGGACAACAGTCCAACAGTGCCCATGGGTCTTCTGGTTGTCACATCAACCAAGGTCAGACTGATGCAGATCAATATGTTCTTAATCCAATGTGAAAATATCTGTCACTAACAGTTGGAAACCAGTATTGTGTGTGATACAGGAAAGTATAAAACTCAATGACAGGAAATATACCAGGTGTTGTGGCTGGTTGTCCAGAGGTCATGACAGCTCTTTTAAAAAGTGCATTTCAGCTGTCCCTCTGAATAATCTGATGGAAGTGAATCTCCTCTCGATCTCAAATGGCAGCCATTGGCAGGTAACTTAAGGATGTTACTGAGAGTGAGAATTGGGGTTCTGTTGAACAGCGGAAAATAACTGAGCTCCACTGAGACAGAAGCCCGACTGTGAAACGACTCAACATGTGATCCAAAACCAACTCTCATTTTCACTATGGACCTACAAATTCTACGCTAAGGGGTTGACAGAATACACCTTTGGAGACAATGAGAAAATAGAGAGAAAAAGTAGGCCATGATATTTTAACACAAAGCCTTCAGTTGACCATTAACCATTTCATTGTACTACAACTCTAAAGTAAATGGCAAAACATCTTACAAAGTTACATTTGAAAGGAGGTCATGAAAGCCACCAGAGAGCACTACTAAGATCCTCTATTGATTTAATGTATATGTCTCTCATAGCTGTTTGAATGTAATTACTGTATGTTGAAACATTTCCCATTGCTATTGCCTTTATGACACTACAACAACTGGGCTGAAGCCTCAGCTGCCTTTGGCTTCCACAACAAGATACTCTTTCTCTTTTCTGATAACACCACATAAATCATAACAAGTTGAACCATAATAAAGTCATTTGAGTTGTTTGGGAGATTTTGCAAATCTGCCAGACTCTCTTTTCATAATGACCTGTTATTTTTTCCAGCTCTTAGTCTGAACCAGACCTGGGCATTCCTGGCAATGACAACGGACGTGTAACATGGAGAGAGCTGGCTGGTATAGGGACGGGCATGGAGAGAGCTAGCTAGTATAGGGATGGGCATGAAGAGAGCTGGCTGGTATAGGGACGAGCATGGAGAGAGCTGCCTGGTATAGGGACTGGCATAGAGAGAGCTGGCTTATTAAAATAATAGTGAAGACATCAAAACTATGAAATAACACATATGGAATCATATAGTAACCAAAAAAGCGTTAAACAAATCAAAATATATTTTATATTTGAGATTCTTCAAAGTACCTACCATTTGCCTTGATGACAGCTTTGCACAATCTTGGCATTCTCTGGTGGTAGTCACCTGGAATGCATTTATATTTGAGATTCTTTAGGGAATGGCATGGAGAGAGCTGGCTTCTATAGGGACTGGCATGGAGAGAGCTGGCTGGTATAGGGACTGGCATGGGGAGAGCTGGTTTCTATAGGGACTGGCATGGAGAGAGCTGGTTTCTATAGGGACTGGCATGGAGAGATCTGGCTTCTATAGGGACTGGCATGGAGAGAGCTGGCTGGTATAGGGACTGGCATGGGGAGAGCTGGCTGGTATAGGGACTGGCATGGAGAGATCTGGCTTCTATAGGGCCTGGCATGGAGAGAGCTGGCTGGTATAGGGACTGGCATGGAGAGAGCTGGCTGGTATAGGGACTGGCATGGGGAGAGCTGGCTGGTATAGGGACTGGCACGGGAGAGCTGGCTGGTATCGGGACTGGTATGGAGAGAGCTGGCTGGTATAGGGACTGGCATGGAGAAAGCTGGCTGGTATAGGGACTGGCATGGAGTGAGCTGGCTGGTATAGGGACTGGCATGGGGAAAGCTGGCTGGTATAGGGACTGGCATGGGGAAAGCTGGCTGGTATAGGGACTGGCATGATGAGAGCTGGCTGTTGTAGGGACTGGCATGGAGAAAGCTGGCTGATATAGGGACTGACATGGAGATAGCTGGCTGGTATAGGGACTGGCATGGAGAAAGCTGGCTGGTATAGGGACTGGCATGGAGAGAGCTGGCTTGATATAGGGACTGACATGGAGATAGCTGGCTGGTATAGGGTCTGGCATGGAGAAACCTGGCTGGTATAGGGAATGGCATGGAGAGAGCTGGCTGGTATAGGGACCGGAATGGAGAGAGATGGCTGCTATCGGGACTGGCATAGGGTTGGAGCAGCAGATCAGGTGAGCTTCTGTCTGTTAATGTTGCTGTCATGCCACTACAGATCCACAACCTCTCTCGCTCTCACCATGGCAACACCATCCATGTGTAGTGCTGATTAGTAAAGACAACGGGAGCCAAGTGGAGTAGAAATAGAGAGAGAGAGAGAGAGGAGAGAGAGAGAGAGAGAGAGAGAGAGAGAGAGAGAGAGAGAGAGAGAGAGAGAGAGAGAGAGAGAGAGAGAGAGAGAGAGAGTCACGCCAAATGAACCCATTATTATGGTAAATCCTCTTCTGGAGACAGCATTAAATAACAATTTTATTTCCACCAAAAACATTGTGGGAAAGGCTTTTGGGTATAAATGTTAGATAGACTGGGGGGGTTGAATAATTTTTACTATTATGCACTATTATTAGCAGAATAATAGTCAAGTCATCAACACTATGAAATAACAGACATGGATTCATGTAGTAACCAAAAAAGTGTATTTTATATTTGCGATTCTTCAAAGTAGCCACCCTTTGCCTTGATGACAGATTTGCACACTCTTGGCATTCTCTCAACCTGCTTCATGAGGTAGTCACCTGGAATGCATTTCAATTAACAGGTGTGCCTTGTTAAAAGGTAATTTGTGGAAATTATTTTGTTCTTAACTTCTTGGATATAGGGGGCGCTATTTTAATTTTTGGATGAAAAACGTTCCTGTTTTAAACAAGATATTTTGTCACGAAAAGATGCTTGACTATGCATATAATTGACAGCTTTGGAAAGAAAACACTCTGACGTTTCCAAAACTGCAAAGATATTGTCTGTGAGTGCCACAGAACTGATGTTACAGAAAAAACCCAGATAAAAATACAATCAGGAAGTGCCGCATTTTTTGAAACCGCCTCATGGCAATGACTCCTTATATGGCTGTGGAGGAGCTAGGAGTCAGCTTACTTTTTCCACGTTTTCCCCAAGGTGTCTGCAGCATTGTGACGTATTTGTAGGCATATCATTGGAAGATTGACCATAAGACACTACATCTACCAGGTGGTCGCTTGGTGTCCTCCGTCGCAATTATTGCGTAATCTCCAGCTGCAGTATTTTTCCGTTTGCCTCGGATGAGAAACCGACTGCCAGGAATGATTTTTCATCGAATAGAATTGTGAAAAACACCTTGAGGATTGATTCTAAACAACGTTTGCCATGTTTCTGTCGATATTATGGAGCTAATTTGGAAAAAAGTTTGGCGTTGTGTTGACTACATTTTCGTTTTTTTTCTTAGCCAAACGTGATGAACAGAACGGAGCTATTTCTCTTACACAAATAATATTTTTGGAAAAAATGAACATTTGCTATCTAACTGAGAGTCTCGTCATTGAAAACATCCCAAGTTCTTCAAAGGTAAATTATTTTATTTGAATGCTTTTCTTGTTTTGGTGAAAATGTTGCCTGCTGAATGCTAGGCTTAATGCTATGCTAGGCTATCAATACTCTTACACAAATGCTTAACCTCATAGTCCGCCCCATCCCGCATGCGGTCGCGTTACTACAGCCTCAAGCTCATTACCATAACGCAACGTTAGCGATTTCTAAATATGCCTGCTCTCAAGCTTATCCTTTTCTTAACAATCCTGTCGTCTCAGATTTTCAAAATATGCTTTAGAACCAGAGAAAATCAATCATTTGTGTAAGAGTGGTGATAGCTAGCTTAGCATTTAGCATTAGCATTTAGCACGCAACATATTCACAAAAACCAGCAAAGGGATCAAATAAAATAATTTACCTTTGAAGAACTTCAGATGTTTCAATGAGGAGACTCTCAGTTACATAGCAGATGTCCAGTTTTTCCTGAAAGATTCTTGTGTAGGACACAACGTTCCGTTTTGTTACTATGCATTTGGCTACTGAAACTAACCGAAAATTCAGTCACCTACACGTCGAACTTTTTTCCGAATTAACTCCATAATATCGACTGAAACATGGAAAACGTTGTTTGAATCAATCCTCAAGGTGTTTTGTCATATATCTCTTCATTGAAATGCCGTCCCTGGAAGCCTGCATTCTGCTCTGATTCGGATGGAAAAATACTGGTAGCTGACTTTTGCGCACCAATTTCCACGCAGACACCGTGCGGGACACTTGGCAATTGTAGTCTCTTATGGTCAATCTTCCAATGATATGCCTACAAATACGTCACAATGCTGCAGACACCTTGGGGAAACGATAGAAAGTGTCCGTTCATTCCTGTCGCATTCACAGCCATATAAGGCGATCATGGAAAACGTAGCTTCAGAAATCCTGTTCATTTCCTGGGCGCTCAAACATCTTGGTTTTGCCTGAAGCTTTTGTTCAACGGCACTCACAGTGAAAATCTTTGCAGTTCTGGAAACGTCAGAGTGTCTTCTTTCCAAAACTATCAATTCCAAGCATAGTCGAGCATCTTTTCGTGACAAAATATTGCGCTTAAAACGGGCACGTCTTTTTATCCAAAATGAAATAATGCCCCTAGTGGACTAACAGGTTAAAGCATATTTTGGTTAAAGCATATTTTGGTTAAAGCATAGCTTTGGTTAAAGCATATTTTGAAAATCTGAGATGACAGTGTTGTTAACAAAAGGCTAAGCTTGTGTTTCAATATATTTATTTCATTTCATTTGCGATTTTCATGAATAGGAAACGTTGCGTTATGGTAATGAGCTTGAGGCTATGATTACCCTCCCGGATACGGGATTGCTCGACGCTAGAGGTTAATAGATTTGAGCCAATCAGTTGTGTTGTGACAAGGTGACAAGGCAAAGGGTGGCTACTTTGAAGAATCTCAAATCTCAAATATACAGTATTTGGATTTGTTTAACACTTTTTTGGTTAATACGCGATTCCATATGTCATAGTTTTGATGTCGTCAAACTTTTCACTGGTACTGAATATAATTATCATTCTTTTTTTTCAGTGGCAGTCACAATTTCTATATAGGGAAAACACTGGGCTTCACAAGCTCAACTCGGCCTTATTTCTGCTGAGAGGATGGGTTGCATTCAAAAGACATGGACAGAGTCCACCCGGGCACCTTCCTCTGTATGGTCACACACACACAGAAAATGACGAGGTGCATTTAGTTAATAACATTTATTAAAATAGTCAATGGTCATCCTTACAGCCATGAAATGTAATTTAACTTAAGCTGACAGAGTTATGTATCATAGTTTTCTCAATGGCGGCAGAGAAAAAGCAACATTACAAAGTGGGTGATGATATCTGTCAACCCGAAAGTGAAAAAGAACGAGGTTGAGTTGAGTAGTTTGTTAATACTGGCACTAAAGGCAGCATAAATAAAACCTCAATGGTGAGAAACACATGGACTTCTGCCTGATTACACACCAGTAGAGCTTAACTCCAGGGAAGTGACTGCATGCAGCCACTATGTACAGTTATAGACAAGGCTACAGTTGAATCCCAATGCAATCAGTACTCCCAGTTCTCTGCACCCAAACAGCTTATTCACTCCATCCCTATCCTCCTCCAATCGTTTACACTCTCTCTCTCACCCTGTTCTCTCACTATTTCTCTCTAGTCATATCCTGTAAGATACAGCATAAACATGTCTAAACTAGGCAAGTGTAAAAGTGTAAAAGGACAACTGTGGATGAAATGATATCCACACTGTATCAAGAGAGAGAGCGAGTCTGTGAACCAACACTGACAGAGGGAGTGGGAGAGTGTTATCCTTATACTCTCTCCAGTGGTGGAAAAAGTACTCAATTGTCATACTTGAGTAAAAGTAAAGATACCTTAATAGTAAATGACTGAAGTAAAAGTGAAAGTCACCCAATAAAATGTTACTTGAGTAAAAGTCTAAAAGTATGTGGTTTTAAATATAAAAAGTAAAAGTAAATGTAATTGCTAATATATACTTAAGCATTAAAAGTATAAATCATTTCAAATACCTTATAATCAGCAACCTAGACGGCACAATTTTCTTACTTTACGGATAACACTACAACAATTAAAATGTGTAATTAAAAAAAAAAGCATCTGTGTTTCGTGAATCCACCACATCAGAGGAGTTAGGAATGACCAGGGATGTTCTCTCTCTATCTCTCAGAGTATGGGTGAGTGTTTTTTCTCGGACTCTGGATCCGTTTGTATTCACACAGAAAGGAAATGCAAAATAGGCTGTCATGATACTCTGGGAAACTCAACGGGACATCTCTGGGGGGGTAAATAAGCTCACTGGGATACACACAGTAAAGTGGCAATAAAGTATTCATTAACCCCCATTTAGAATTAACCCCCATTCAGAGGGGAAGTGGGGGAAACAAGCAGCCAAGTTAAGTTTTCGAACAGAGACTTAACATTGTAAACTGAACCAAGTTTCTATCTGTAAAACAATGGCCTTTGATGAGCTCAGGTTTGGAGTGCACCTGAGGGGGTAAGAGAATAGAGAAAACTCCAGAGCTGGATCTAATTAAAAGGAAAACAGATGAGTGAAATCTCCTAGGTGTAAGTGGAGCACTATGCCAAAGCATTTCAAAAACATTATCTTTTCCCTTCACACCCATAATATCCACAGATATTCCCAATTACAACACAGTTGTTGACATGGCGATAGGCCAGCCAGGGGAGAGTATAAACTATCCCCCCGGCTCCTGTGACTCCCAGCACCCCCATATCCATCAAATCATCACCCAGCACCCCCATGTCCATCAAATCATCACCCAGCACCCCCATGTCCATCAAATCATCACCCAGCACCCCCATGTCTATCAAATCATCACCAAGCACCCCCATGTCCATCAAATCATCACCAAGCACCCCCATGTCCATCAAATCATCACCAAGCACCCCCATGTCCATCAAATCATCACCAAGCACCCCCATGTCCATCAAATCATCACCAAGCACCCCCATGTCCATCAAATCATCACCAAGCACCCCCATGTCCATCAAATCATCACCAAGCACCCCCATGTCCATCAAATCCTCACCAAGCACCCCCATGTCCATAAAATCATCACCAAGCACCCCCATGTCCATCAAATCATCACCAAGCACCCCCATGTCCGTCCATTTTTCAAAAAGCAGTAATGGGCCTGGCCTATAGAATGTACAGGCAGCACAGAGAGAGGCCTGTGGGATGGTGTGCAGGGCATTCATTGACAAAAAGGCCTGCTGACAGTTTGACACCCACCCCCAGGTCTCCCAGAATGTGAATGTAGTTCTGTGAATGGAAGGCAGACCTACACAAACGCCGCTGTGGCTCGAGAGGCCTGCAAGACCTTCACAGGTGGAAGAGTGTGTGGGCGACACAGAACAACAACAAGGGGGTTGCACTCCGGGGTCCCCGCTTTCTCTCCCCCACCAATGGAGAGGAGGCACCATCACGGGGGTCCTTGAAAAGATGGGCCACAAACACAAACAAAACCGAATTGGGTAAGAGCTGCCCTGGCCTGGCCTCAAACTCCTCACGTAACAATTAACACCTACCTACCTACTCCCTATCTACTCTCTACCGACTACTTACCTACCTACTCCCTACTTACTACCTACCTACTACTTACCTACCTACTCCCTATCTACACCCTACCTACTACTTACCTACATACTCCCTACCTACTCCCTACGTACTACCTACCTAGCTACTCCCTACCTACTACTGACCTACCTACCTACCCCCTACCTACTCCCTACTTACCTACCTAATCCCTACCTGAAAATGATATATTACCTATTGTTCCAACTAGTTGCCTTTATCCTTTGCATGCATTGGAAAACACTTAGTTGGTATACTTTACAACAATATCTGACCGCAGTCCTTGGCATTTGTAACATTAATGATGTAGTTTGAATTTTGATTAAAAAAATGTAATGCACAGAAATGTACATTTACAGATGAGACATGGAGTCTTCTCTTTTAGCAGTCAGTTTGCAACACTGTGATATGGCCAACGAATCTAAACTTTAGTTCCTGAGGTAAACTCAGTTGAGTCCATTTGGTTCAAATCTAAACTATAGTCTCCCACTCTCATAACTCAGCTTGGTGACTACATTGTATGGTGTTCCCAGTCACAGCCCAGAGAGAGGGGGTGAGAGATAAAGAGAGAGATAGATAGAGAGAATAAGAGAGAGAACTCAGTGACAGAATATTCAACTGACAGAAGAGGAGAGGAAGAGCGACCATTGACCTCCTCAGTCAGGTTCAGGCCCTCTGGTATGACATTTCTGAGGAACTCCCACATAGCTGACCTCTTGTGAGAAAGGAGTTGTGTACATGTATGTAAGAGGGCTGTTTACGACAGATAGGGTATGGGGTAAGTCCATACCCCATGTTACGTGGCATAACTCCTGAAATATAATGACAAACATCAACTAATAAATGGATAATCCAGCTGGACACGTTTTCAGAGGATAATGTTTTTGGCCCTTAACGTGCTCCCCATACTGCTGAGAGAGAAAGAGAGAGAGAGATTTAGCCAATTACTAACTGGTAAAAACAACAGAAGGAGCGATATGCAACAATCATCTTCTCACCCTGAAATGAACAAGAGAGAGAGAGAGAGAGAGAGAGAGAGAGAGAGAGAGAGAGAGAGAGAGAGAGAGAGAGAGAGAGAGAGAGAGAGAGAGAGAGAGAGATACCCTTGAGCAGTTGGAGGATAAAAATGATTCAAATGTATCACCATCACCACGTCATGAATATTGTCCCCAACACTACACTCATTGCCACCTCACAATTGTCCCAGTGCATTGCCATCTCCCCTCCAATTCCAGTGCTCTGTGCAGCACAGTGAGACGGCGGCCTCTTGATCTAAGGAAGCACTAGACTGCTGTCATGAGCCATTGTGGTAATTTGAGTTGGAGTAGAGCTGGAGATGCATTCTCCCTGTATCCAAATGACAAGACAAAGAAGCCTGTGAAGGTCATGGCTCAGTCAATCTGCACTTGATCTCTGTCTGGGTCACTGCATACAGGCTCTCTCACTCTGTCTCTCTCCCTGTCTGTCCCTCCCTCATTCTCTCTTTTTCCCACCATTCCAGTAAATCTGAGCACTTCAAGATGATCCTGTTATAATAGCCTCACTTGCACCGGGGTTCTGTTTTCAGATAGCCTTCTAGCCTCAGCTCAGTTTTAGGGGGAATTATTAGACAACTAATCCCTCTGTACAATTATTCCCGCTGACATGTAAATCGTATCTTCCACAGGTGCAGTGCCACGTCCAAGAATACACCGTGGTTTGGATCTCAATCTGAGAACAGAGTGTTGTGTACAATGGGACAAGAATACACCGTGGTTTGGATCTCAATCTGAGAACAGAGAGTTGTGTACAATGGGACAAGAATACACCGTGGTTTGGATCTCAATCTGAGAACAGAGAGTTGTGTACAATGGGACAAGAATACACCGTGGTTTGGATCTCAATCTGAGAACAGAGAGTTGTGTACAATGGGACAAGAATACACCGTGGTTTGGATCTCAATCTGAGAACAGAGAGTTGTGTACAATGGGACAAGAATACACCGTGGTTTGGATCTCAATCTGAGAACAGAGAGTTGTGTACAATGGGACAAGAATACACCGTGGTTTGGATCTCAATCTGAGAACAGAGAGTTGTGTACAATGGGACAAGAATACACCGTGGTTTGGATCTCAATCTGAGAACAGAGAGTTGTGTACAATGGGACAAGAATACACCGTGGTTTGGATCTCAATCTGAGAACAGAGAGTTGTGTACAATGGGACAAGAATACACCGTGGTTTGGATCTCAATCTGAGAACAGAGAGTTGTGTACAATGGGACAAAGCCATCATATCCAGTGAGCACTAATGCTCTGTTTTCACTGGTGAGGAAAGCCACTAAATCCCACAGGAAGTGACAATTATGCCACCTAGAAAAGAGTGACCTTCAAGGGTGAAACCCTGTGGGTCTGTAAGACAGTTTGGTCTCACTGCTTCAGTTTAACCCAACAAGCTGGTGCTGAAAGAAAGGTCCTTTCTGGAAACAATCAATTATCTATCAATTTCTGTATTGTATTTTTGGTGAGAATAAAATCACTTGCTCTCTACACAAGTCTGTCTACATACAATCCATCACTGAGTACTGTAGACTGACTTAGCTAGCAGACTGCTTGAATTTCAGCTCTGAGAAAACTGAATCCACTGAAGAAAACCATAGCAACCATTTTGATTAAAGGAAACAATGAGGTATGGTCTTAATAGCATTCATTTGGAACATGTGCCATCATTTACCCTTCAAATGTCTGCGTATGTTCACTGTAAGAGGCTCAGTGTAATCTCACAATATCAAAGGCTAATATTGTTTCTGCTCTGCTTTTACTTGATGTTCTGGTTCTGCTTTTCTGTTATTCTAGTTGAATAAAGAGTGAAACTGTGTGAGTGCGTATTTTAAAATAAAAACAAAGGCGTACAGGCCCCACTGGTCTGGTACCATAGGGAAAAAGTAATTAATATTATCTGGATAGATGTTATTTTCCAACATGGCGAGGGAGCAACAGATGCAACAACATGGCCGTGAAAGAGGAGCCAGACAGATAGACAGACAACATTGGGCCTCGGTTTCAATCAAGACAGGGCTCTGACAGAATCAGGAACCCGAGCCCAGAGGATGTCCACAGGTGAAAGTCTCACCAGGGAGGGAACACCACACACACTGCAGCTCGGTTCCCTTGTGTGCTAAAAGAGAGCACCATTGCCACTCCAGGAATTCCAAACACTCCACTCCCTTTGCATTTGCCGCTGTTCCCTTGTCAATGGAAGAGAGAAGGAGTGGGAGAAGGAGAGAGGGAGAAGGAGAGAGGGAGAAGGAGAGAGGGAGAAGGAGAGAGGAAGAAGGAGAGAGGGAGAAGGAGAGAGGGAGAAGTAGAGAGGGAGAAGGAGAGAGGGAGAAGGAGAGAGGGAGGGAGAGAGGGAGGGAGAGAGGGAGAAGGAGAGAGGGAGAAGGAGAGAGGGAGAAGGAGATAGGGAGAAGGAGAGAGGGAGAAGGAAAGAGGGAGAAGGAGATAGGGAGAAGGAGAGAGGGAGAAGGAGAGAGGGGAGAAGGAGAGAGGGAGAAGGAGAGAGGAGGAGAGGGGAGAGAGGAGAGAGGGAGAAGGAGAGAGGAGAAGGAGAGAGGGAGAAGGAGAGAGGGAGGAGAGGGAGTAGGAGAGGGGAGAAGGAGAGAGGGAGAAGGAGAGAGGGAGAAGGAGAGAGGGAGAAGGAGAAGAGAGGGAGAAGGAGAGAGGGAGAAGGAGAGAGGGAGAAGGAGAGAGGGAGAAGGAGAGAGGGAGAAGGAGAGGGGGAGAAGGAGAGAGGGAGAAGGAGAGAGGGAGAAGGAGAGAGGGAGAAGGAGAGGGAGAAGGAGAGAGGGAGAAGGAGAGAGGGAGAAGGAGAGAGGGAGAAGGAGAGAGGGAGAAGGAGAGAGGGAGAAGGAGAGAGGGAGAAGGAGAGAGGGAGAAGGAGAGAGGGAGAAGGAGAGAGGGAGAAGGAGAGAGGGAGTAGGAGAGAGGGAGAAGGAGAGAGGGAGAAGGAGAGAGGGAGAAGGAGAGAGGGAGAAGGAGAGAAGGAGAGAGGGAGAAGGAGAGAGGGAGAAGGAGAGAGGGAGAAGGAGAGAGGGAGAAGGAGAGGGAGAAGGAGAGGGGAGAAGGAGAGAGGGAGAAGGAGAGAGGGAGAAGGAGAGAGGGAGAAGGAGAGGGAGAAGGAGAGAGGGAGAAGGAGAGGGAGAAGGAGAGAGGGAGAAGGAGAGAGGGAGAAGGAGAGAGGGAGAAGGAGAGATGGAGAAGGAGAGAGGGAGAAGGAGAGAGGGAGAAGGAGTGGGAGAAGGAGAGAGGGAGAAGGAGAGAGGGAGAAGGAGAGAGGGAGAAGGAGAGAGGGAGAAGGAGTGGGAGAAGGAGAGAGGGAGAAGGAGAGAGGGAGAAGGAGAGAGGGAGGAGAGGGGAGAAGGAGAGAGGGAGAAGGAGAGAGGGAGAAGGAGTGGGAGAAGGAGAGAGGGAGAAGGAGAGAGGGAGAAGGAGAGAGGGAGAAGGAGAGAGGGAGAAGGAGAGGGAGAAGGAGAGAGGGAGAAGGAGTGGGAGAAGGAGAGAGGGAGAAGGAGAGAGGGAGAAGGAGAGAGGGAGAAGGAGTGGGAGAAGGAGAGAGGGAGAAGGAGGGGAGAAGGAGAGAGGGAGAAGGAGAGAGGGAGAAGGAGAGAGGGAGAAGGAGAGATGGAGAAGGAGAGAGGGAGAAGGAGAGAGGGAGAAGGAGAGAGGGAGAAGGAGAGAGGGAGAAGGAGAGAGGGAGAAGGAGTGGGAGAAGGAGAGAGGGAGAAGGAGTGGGAGAAGGAGAGAGGGAGAAGGAGAGAGGGAGAAGGAGAGAGGGAGAAGGAGTGGGAGAAGGAGAGAGGGAGAAGGAGTGGGAGAAGGAGAGAGGGAGAAGGAGAGAGGGAGAAGGAGAGAGGGAGAAGGAGAGAGGGAGAAGGAGTGGGAGAAGGAGAGAGGGAGAAGGAGAGAGGGAGAAGGAGAGAGGGAGAAGGAGTGGGAGAAGGAGAGAGGGAGAAGGAGTGGGAGAAGGAGAGAGGGAGAAGGAGAGAGGGAGAAGGAGTGGGAGAAGGAGAGAGGGAGAAGGAGTGGGAGAAGGAGAGAGGGAGAAGGAGAGAGGGCAGGGCACCAGGAAACTGAACCCCTGAGACAGCCTGGACTATATTTAGACGATACACTGTCACCTTCAGTTTCCCTCCCCAGAATAATCCTTCCGCTTCAAGTTAAGTTCCATGCCGAGCACAGTGGGGATTGACCCTGCCTGCGTCTCCTGTTCCTCCATAGAATCTGTTTACACACTTAATGAAAAACACATTCACTCACTCACACACGTGTGCATGTGCACAGACACCCAAGATATTACACAATGCGACAGAAAGTGTCAACAAGAGACTTTATCAGCATCAATCATTCCGAAGTTCGGCCCAGATGTTCATGCATTGAGCAACGCTGCGAACTCTTATTTAACCCCAATAGAAGCTCCAACACTTTATCAGCATAAAAAAGGTGGACCACCTAAGTAAGTGAATTCTGATACATATTCTATTAAAAACTACATGGCCACGTGGCCTTAGGTAAGCTACTTGCAGACTCAAGTGCCAACCGGCAAGATTCTATAACAGCAATTCTATAACCCTGCACTACAATGACCGCAATTCATGGACAGTCATAAAAACTACAATGTGCAATGACTCATGCCACCCTCCCCTCCTTCCTGTGCGTAATATGGACCACAATGGAGGATTAACACTGGTTTTGGAACACAAGAGCTCAATGTACTGACCTCACAACATAGAGCTTCAACACTCTCTCTCTCTCCGCCTCTCATACTCACATGCACACACACATTTTTGTATGCACACAATATGCATCTGACACAGTGAGACTTGCTTTCCTGACAGAAGTGACACTCTTGATGAGTGTATTATGAATCCGAACCTACAGCCCAGAGAGAAGGGAAAGACCAGGCAGTGTTTCCATAGAACCACTGACCTCCAGCGGCCAATGTTCAATAGTTAACAATTGTATTACAGATCTGTGTGCCTGACAGTGGAGCACAGTATTTCTCAACAAGTATAGATGCTGTGGGGGGAAACTGAGGTCTCGTTCAGGGCCAAAGTAATAGCGTTTTTTAATGCTTTGTCAGCCATTACCTCCCCACCACTGCAATAGGGACCAGGAAGGCCTGCTAAATGTAATTCGACAATATAGCCAAATATTTTCATCTGTGCCAGATGCAAGGGAGCGTGGTTTGGTTTCATAGGATCAACAACACATCTTGTGGTCCATTTGAGTGATAAGACCCAGTCAGCCAGTGTGAAGGTGTGTCTGTAAGTGAACACTTGTCCTCTAATGTATTCCTAAACGAACAATGGGGCTGCTGTCTGTATTCTGTATGAATATTGTAACGGTGTAAACATTGACTAGTGGAGGCGGTGAAAGGGAGCCACTGGGGGGTCAGCTGGAAGATGAACTGACACTCAGATTTATAAAAATGAAAACAACTACTGGAAAACAGCGCGGACAGTATTAAACTGCTTCTAATCCTCCTCTGTTGTTGTTCAGGTTCTGCGGCATTAACACACTGGCAAATAACACTTTACATTACAGATACAACACTACTGTACTTCAAGGGCATTGAAAGTCCTGAGTGCAGGGCTATAAACCCTGAAGGGAAGTTTACAACCCCGGCAGCACCCGAAATAGACAGAAAGACGGAGCCAGAGAGTAAAAATAGAAGCATGCTGTTACCTCCGGGCGAGACGGGGAGGGTGCAGAAGAGAAGTGTGAATGAAAGATGGGGGCAGTCAGTCAGTGTAGCTTCCTCCTGCTCTGAGACACCTACCAATGGTAATCCCGATCCCAACCACGGTGGTCAGTCAGTGTAGCTTCCTCCTGCTCTGAGACACCTACCAATGGTAATCCCGATCCCAACCACGGTGGTCAGTCAGTGAAGCTTCCTCCTGCTCTGAGACACCTACCAATGGTATTCCCGATCCCAACCACGGTGGTCCTTCAGTGTAGCTTCCTCCTGCTCTGAGACACCTACCAATGGTATTCCCGATCCCAACCATGGTGGTCCTTCAGTGTAGCTTCCTCCTGCTCTGAGACACCTACCAGTGATATTCCCGATCCCAACCACGGTGGTCAGTCAGTGTAGCTTCCTCCTGCTCTGAGACACCTACCAATGGTATTCCCGATCCCAACCACGGTGGTCAGTCAGTGTAGCTTCCTCCTGCTCTGAGACACCTACCAATGGTATTCCCGATCCCAACCACGGTGGTCAGTCAGTGTAGCTAACTCCTGCCTGCACCTGGTATTCCCGATCCCACGACACCTACCAATGGTGATCCCAACCACGGTGGTCAGTCAGTGAAGCTTCCTCCTGCACCTCTGAGACACCTACCAATGGTATTCCCGATCCCAACCACGGTGGTCAGTCAGTGTAGCTAACTCCTGCTCTGAGACACCTACCAATGGTATTCCCGATCCCAACCACGGTGGTCAGTCAGTGAAGCTTCCTCCTGCTCTGAGACACCTACCAATGGTATTCCCGATCCCAACCACGGTGGTCAGTCAGTGTAGCTAACTCCTCTGCACCTCTGGTATTCCCGATCCCAACCACGACACCTACCAATGGTATTCCCGATCCCAACCACGGTGGTCAGTCAGTGATTCCTCCTGCTCTGAGACACCTACCAATGGTATTCCCGATCCCAACCACGGTGGTCAGTCAGTGTAGCTTCCTCCTGCTCTGAGACACCTACCAATGGTAATCCCGATCCCAACCACGGTGGTCAGTCAGTGAAGCTTCCTCCTGCTCTGAGACACCTACCAATGGTATTCCCGATCCCAACCACGGTGGTCAGTCAGTGTAGCTTCCTCCTGCTCTGAGACACCTACCAATGGTATTCCCGATCCCAACCACGGTGGTCAGTCAGTGTAGCTTCCTCCTGCTCTGAGACACCTACCAATGGTATTCCCGATCCCAACCACGGTGGTCAGTCAGTGTAGCTTCCTCCTGCTCTGAGACACCTACCAATGGTATTCCCGATCCCAACCACGGTGGTCAGTCAGTGTAGCTAACTCCTGCTCTGAGACACCTACCAATGGTAATCCCGATCCTAACCACGGTGGTCACAGTGACCAACATTCCTGCTCCTCTTCGGATGCCAAAAAGTGAGTAATCCCATGTGATGTCACAGCATTCCCAAGCATTCCCACCATACCCCATAACTCCTACTACACTTGAGAACAACTGTTTCAAATTCCATTAACCCCGCCAAGGAAAAGGTGAGAGGGAGACCGTGTGTAGAGGTAGATAACTTCAAAAATATTGCAGTTAACAGGAAGCTAGAAACAGCAAACACAACCAATGATATGTTAATATACATACCAATGTGTACACCATGGTCTTGTCAGCACATCTCTGTGGAGGTGGTTGCGGGGGAGGGACATGTCATCACCACCTAGCCCAGGTCCTGTCATGTTATTTACAACTATGGTACCTCTTGACCCTGTCCCTTTGTTTATTCTCACCTTAAGTTGACCTTATATTAGCAGACAAATGTAAAGAACCTGTGTCCTAGAGGCCTTGCTGAGATAATATAGACACTAATGGCTTTTATTCACAACTCACACTTTCTGTAAACATATGCATACAGCATATGCAATGGTTTTACAATAACAATAAACAAAAGCTGACGTTCTATTTGACTACAAGGAGTATTTAGTGAGTCATAGTAAGCTACATATTAAACAGCACAGCTGTAGCCAGGGTTCATGTGCGGTTTAAAACCTCAAAAGGCTGAGCCATAAGCAAGGATCACTCCATAATGGATGAGCAATAACATGTCTCTGTAGCTCAGTTGGTATAGCATGGTGAATGCAACGCCAGGATAGTGGGTTCAATTCCAGGGCCCACCCATACCTAAAAGAAACATATGCATGCATGCCTCTTTGTATAAAAGTCTGCTAAACAGCATATATTGCTACTAGTGTCATAAATAGTATTATTACATTATGTCAGAGGGGGGATATGAGCCAACAAAGTAGGGTTACGCTCATCTGTCATGCAGGGGAATTCTATACCAAAACATGAGAAGATGGAGAAGAATCGCTGGAGCAATGCCTATCAGTGCATTTGTTCGTAAAAATGATTTGTCATTCTCCATGGGTATTGTCAATCTGCATTTCAACACGGGTAATCTGTGAAACAACACAGATAGGGCTAAATCTGCTCTAATCTGCTGTAAATGGATTTACAAGGAGCCTTACATATAAACAATCACTTATTAGTTGTCATTTTGGAGGCTGTATTCTCTCAAACAATACTTTTGCATGGCAATTCATTGGCTTTCACTTTAGTAGTGGAGGGCTTTGGTTTATCTTAACTTTCTCCAAAAAACCCAAATCTGGAATAATGCCTTTACACTGAATGTATTACATACAGTGCATTCGGAAAGTATTCAGACCCCTTGACTTCTTACACATTTTGTTACATTACAGCCTTATTCTAAAATGGATTAAACTGTCTTTTCCTCATCAATCTACACATAATACCCCATAATGACAAAGCACAAAAAGATTTTTAGATTTTTTTTAGCAAATTTATAAAAAAATAAAATAACACATTTACATACGTTTTCAGACCATTTACTCATTCCTTTATTGAAGCACCTTTGGCAGCGATTACAGCCTCGAGTTTTCTTGGGTATGACACTACAAGCTTGGCACACATGTATTTGGGGAGTTTCTCCCATTCTTCTCTGCAGATCCTCTCAAACTCTGTCAGGTTGGATGGGGAGCGTCACCGCACAGCTATTTTCAGGTCTCTCCAGCGATGTTCGATCAGGTTCAAGTCCGGGGTCTGGCTAGACCACTCAAGTACATTCAGAGATTTGTCCTGAAACCCCTCCTGTGTTGTCTTGGCTGTGTGCTTCAGGTCATTGTCCTGTTGGAAAGTGAACCTTCGTCCCAGTCTGAGGTCCTGAACACTCTGGAGCAGGTTTTGATTAAGGATCTCTGTACTTTGCTCCGTTCATCTTTGCCTCGATCCTGTCTAGTCTCCCAGTCCCTGCCACTGAAAAGCATACCGACAGCATAATGATACCACCACCATGCATCATCGTAGGGATGGTGCGAGGTTTCCTCCAGACATGACGCTTGGCATACAGGCCAAAGGTTTCATCAAACCAGAGAATCTTGTTTCTCATGGTCTGAGAGTCCTTTAGGTGCCTTTTGGCTTCCGTCTGGCCACTCTGCCATAAAGGCCTGATTGGTGGAGTGCTGAAGAGATGTTTGTCCTTCTGGAAGGTTCTCCCATCACCACAGAGGAACTCTGGAGCTCTGTCAGAGTGACCATCGGGTTCTTGGTCAATTCCCTGTCCAAGACCCTTCTTCCCCGATTGCTCAATTTGGCCAAGGGGCCAGCTCTAGGTAGATTATTGGTGGTTCCAAACTTCTTCAATTTAAGAATGATGGAGGCCTCTGTATTCCTGGGGACCTTCAATGCTGCAGAAATTTTTTGGTACCCTTCCCCAGATCTGTGCCTCGACGCATTCCTATCTCAGAGCTCTACGGACAATTCCGTCGACCTCATGGCTTGGTTTTTGCTCTGAAATGCACTGTTAACTGTATAGACAGGTGTGTGCCTTTCCAAATCATGTCCAGTCAATAGAATTTACGACAGGTGGACTTCAATCCAGATTGTAGAAATATCTCAAGGATGATCAATGGAAACAGGATGCACCTGAGATCAATTTAGAGTCTGTCACACCCTGACCATAGTTTGCTTTGTATGTTTCTATGTTTTGGTTGGTCAGAATGTGAGCTGAGTGGGCATTCTATGTTACATGTCTAGGTTGTCTAGTTCTATGTTTGGCCTGATATGGTTCTCAATCAGAGGCAGGTGTTCATCATTGTCTCTGATTGGGAACCATATTTAGGTAGCCTGTTTGGTGTTGGGTTTTGTGGGTGATTGTCCTTGTTACTGTCTCTGTGTTACTTTGCACCAGCATTAGGCTGTTTCGGTTTTCGTGGTACGTTTATTGTTTTTGTATTTGATTCGTGTTTACTTTGTTTCATTAAACATGGATCGCAATAGCCACGCCGCATTTTGGTCCACTTCTCCTTCACCACAGGAAAACCCTTACAGAGTCTCATAACAAAGGGTCTGAATACTTATGTAAATAAGGGGGGTTTTGGCAAAAAATTCTACAAACCTGTTTTCGCTTTGTCATTATGGGGTACTGTGTGTAGATTGAAGCAATTTGTATTTGTATTTATCCATTTTAGAATGAGGCTGTAATATAACAAAATGTGAAAAAAGTCAAGAGGTCATGCAACAATTTCTAAGATTTTATTTGGTGCCAGTTCATATAAGGAAATCAGTTAATTTAATTAAATAAATTAGGCCGTAATCTACGGATATCACAGGACTGGGAATACAAATATGCATCTGTTGGTCACAGATACCTTCTTAAAAATGTAGGGTCGTGGATAAGAAAACCAGTCTGTCTCCATTGCATGGAGTTGATCAGGCTGTTGTTTGTGGCCTGTTGTCCCACTCCTCTTCAATGGCTGTGATTGTTGTTGTTGGATATTGGTAGGAACTGGAACACACTCTCGTACATATCGATCCAGAGCAGCCCAAACATTCTCAATGGGTGACACGTCTGGTGAGTATGCAAGCCATGGAAGAACGGGGAACTAGAAGCACAAGCATTTCGCTTACACTCGCATTAACATTTGCTAACCATGTGTTGCAAACTCGACAACCACTATGATTATTATTATTATTTGACCCTAATGGTCATCTATGAACATTTGAACATCTTGGCCATGTTCTGCTATAATCTCCACCCGGCACAGCCAGAAGAGGACTGGCCACCCCTCATAGCCTGGTTCCTCTCTAGGTTTCTTCCTAGGTTCTGACATTTCTAGGGAGTTTTTCCTAGCCACCGTGCTTCTACACCTGCCTTGCTTGCTGTTTGGGGTTTTAGGCTGGGTTTCTGTTCAGCACTTTGAGATATCAGCTGATTTAAGAATGGCTTTATAAATACATTTGATTTGATTTGATGTGTATGTGACAAATAAAATGTGATTTGATTTGATGGTCACGCTGTTTAATCATCTTATTGATATGCCACACCTGTCAGGTGGATGGATTATCTTGGCAAAGAAGAAATGCTCACTAACAGGGATGTAAACAAATGTGTGCACAAGATTTGAGAGAAATAATTGTTTTATGTGTATGGAACATTTCTGAGATATTTTATTTCAGCTCATGAACACTTTACATGTTGCATTGATATTTTTGTTCAGTATAATTCACTGTATTCTCCAGTTTTCCAGGTCTGACTTATGGGGGTAGACGGGTGGAGACATTCCCCTCTTGGGGATTGTTGGCGACAGCAGTCTTGTCTGAGCTACCCCCACAGAGTGCAATTGATTATCTATGGCGACTCACTTCTCTTTATGCCTAAGTTAGGTTGGCCATTTAAATGAGCTGTGAGGTATTGATTACACAGATTCCTATTAGCTTTCCCAACTGAAGCGGACTTCACAGCTCTGGCTATCAAAGTCCTTCACCCTGGCTGTGATCGTGCAGGGCAGGAGACAGTGATAAGCCTGACCGAAGTCTACCCTTTCAAGGCTCTTACCTCATGCTTTCACTGGCTACAGATGATGGCTAGACTTGAAATATACTCACTATTGTGTTTAAAACCATTTAGCTCCAAAACATTCAAGTTTTAGAGTGAATATCTTGAGACATACTAATGCTGAACGTTTTCTTATTTACAAAAGCATAGATTCATGCTCCACATTTGGCTGCATATAATTGACACTCAGTCAGTAGGCCAGACCAGACTGCATCATAGAGATGTAGGATCTTAATTCCACCAGTATTGTCGTAGCAAAATAATCCTGCAGCAACAGAATTTGAACATGTAGTCCATAATGTTGCTTGATGGGTGGTTAAGCGATTAGCTGGATAAAAGTAGGCTACATGAAAAGTGCAATCATGTTAATATAACCGTGTGTTAGTGCTGGTTTTCTGTGAATTTATGTAAATCACAAAGCTCATCTGCATTTCCTTAAGTGGAGGAAAATTCTCAGCAACAAAAGAGTGATCAAATTAAGAGCCTGGATCTGTAGGTGAAGTTCCCTGGGGAAGCATTTCACTAAAGTAGAAAGAAAAAAACAATTAAGAGGTTCTAGACTTACTCTCCACGTAGGTACGACCTGTTTAATGGGGAAGTGAGGGCCCCTTGTGTACGAGGTCACTGTCCTTAGCGTTTCTCGGGAGCAGCAGAGTAACCAGGTTTTGGCAAGCAACCAACCTCACAATAGTTAGAGACCAGACCATTAAATAACCAAGAAGGGATGTCAGCCTAAAGTTGTTAATTTGGGATACGTTTAATATGATACGGCACCATTATACGGCACTTTCATAATGAGCATATTATACATAAAAATATATCAATATAACACCGGCAGTCGATGCCGTTTAAGATGAGGGAGGACGGTATATTGGATGACTGTAATTCATATTCCATTCACACAGTTCAATGTAACAGCGATAGGTTTAGGCTACTACAAGATATTACAATTTTCCTTTAACCATGATGAGGTTGCTACAAACTAGGTTATGAATTAAAGTTTAAAACGTAGGTGCACTCATTCAATAACGTCTTTCACACTCTTGCCTGTATTTAACTGATCTAGGGTGTAATCATTAGTCCAACAGTTGCAAACAAGAGTTTCTATTGGACAAATTCAGGTATGTTTATTCCCGTTTCATCCTGCTTGCTTCCGTTTAATAATTTTTTTTAACAGAACCGGCAGAATAAATACACCCCTGATCAAGAGTAAACACAGTTCTAATGCATTAGTAAACCACCTAGAATCATGCAGTAACGTTACAGTGTACAGTCAGTAAGCAGTTTAGCACATATACCGGCGGGGCCCGGTGGCAAAAAAATTGTCAAACCAAAATCTGTACTTGACTTGGAAAAGTTTCAGTGTTGTTTTGAATAGTCATAGCCAGCTAGCTAACATAGCATCCCTCTGTTTGAGCAGGGTGTTTGAGTAGGCTAAACTAGCTAGCAGCATTTGCTAGATAAGTAAGTGAACCCACGACCGTATGGCCAGGCAAGACTCCAACACCATCATTAAGTTTGCAGATGACACAACAGTGGTAGATCACCTGATCACAGACAACGACGAGACAGCCTATAGGGAGAAGGTCAGAGACCTGGCCAGGTGGTGTCAGAATAACAACCTATCCCTCAACGTAACCAAGACTAAGGAGATGATTGTGGACTACAGGAAAAGGAAGAACGAGCACGGCCCTATTCTCATCGACGGGGCTGAAGTGGAGCAGGTTGAGAGCTTCGAGTTCCTTGGTGTCCACATCAACAACAAACTAGAATGGTCCAAACACACCAAGAAGCCTATTCCCCATCAGGAAACTAAAAAGATTTGTCATGGGTCCTTAGATCCTCAAATGGTTCTACAGCAGCAACATCGGGAGCATCCTGACTGGTTGCATCCCTGCCTGGTACGGCAATTGCTCGGCCTCTGACCGCAAGGAACTACAGTGGGTAGTGCGTACGGCCCAGTACATCACTGGGGCTAAACTTCCTGCCATCCAGGACCTCTACACTACGCAGTGTCAGATGAAGGCACTAAAAATTGTCCAAGACCCCAGCCACCTCAGTCATAGACTGTTCTCTCTACTACCTCTTGGCAAGCGGTACCGGAGTGCCAAGTCTAGGACAAAAAGGCTTCTCCACAGTTTTTACACCCAAGCCATAAGACTCCTGAACAGGTAATCAAATGGCTACCCATACTATTTGCATTGTGTGCCCCCCCGCCCCAACCGCTCTTTTATGCTGCTGCTACTCTCTGTTTACCATATATGCATAGTCACTTTAACTATACATTCATGTACATACTATCTCAATTGTGCCGACCAACCAGTGCTCCCGCATCTTGGCTAACCAGGCTATCTGCATTGTTTCCCGCCACCCACCACCCACCACCCGCCACCCACCAACCCCTCTTTTACGCTACTGCTACTCTCTGTTCATCATATATGCATAGTCACTTTAACCATATCTACATGTACATACTATCTCAATCAGCCTGACTAACCGGTGTCTGTATATAGCCTCGCTACTTGTATAGCCTCTCTAAAGCCGCTCTCTCTCTTGCTTCTCCTTCATTTTGGAAGAAATTAATTTGTTCAAAACTGTTCAACTATTGTCTTTCTCTTTGAGTCAACTACTCACCACATTTTATGCACTGTAGTGTTAGCTAGCTGTAGCTTATGCTTTCAGTACTAGATTCATTCTCTGATCCTTTGATTGGGTGGACAACATGACAGTTCATGCTGCAAGAGCTCTGATAGATTGGAGGACGTCCTCCGGAAGTTGTCATAATTACTGTGTAAGTCTGTGAAAGGGTGTGAGAACCATGAGCTGCCTAGGCTTTGTATTGAACTCAACGTCCCCAGAGGAGGACGAAAGCTATCTGTTCTCCGGCTAGACCGTTGTGCTACGATACAGACTGCTGCTGAGGCTACTGTTGAGTTTCATTGCAAAAAAGTGTGTTTTAATCAATTATTTGGTGATGTGAATATATTTTATATAGTTTAATCTAAAAAGGATAACTTTTTTAATGTTTTACCATTTTTTTATGAAATTCACTCAGGAGGTTGGTCCTCCCCTTCCTCCTCTGAGGAGCCTCCACTGCAATATACATGTTATGCTGTGTCAAAGCCCATAGCCCATAGCACCCTTTGATGCCCAAAACATCAAAGGGTGCCATAAAGAGAAATCTCAAACTTGTTGCTAAAAATCTAGTTAGTAAGTACGATCTATAAAAATAACCTACATCGCCAGTCAATAGTAAAATGCATCCCTGAAACTGTAGTGAATAATTAAAACACTATAATGCAAGGTAGAAAGTGCAGCTGCTTTGTCAATGTGGGGTTTACAAGGTACTAGAAAAGCAATTAAGTGGGTGAATCACAATATTGAAGGGGGAAAAGGCTCTCTCCAGAGCTTAGGAGAAAAGCAGAGTCAGTAGACTGTGAAATGCATCATGACTGGGTAGCAAAACAAACAGGTAAGCAAGAGAGCCAGGTTCTCCTCTGTGTCTGCTCGTCAGCAAACAATACTGCTGGATTTGCCAAAAAAGTATTGCAGCTAATATAAAGAGCAGGCCACAATTTCAAACGACACACTTCTGAGAATTTTTTGAATATTAAAAAAAAAAACATTCTAAGAAAAACAATCAACTGAAAAACGAAAAAAACAACTTTGTTGATGCAGTTGAGTAAAAGCAATATATTTGAAGATATTCAACTAGAGAACTGGGTATATTGATATTTGGGGGAAAAATAATGAAAGAAATGCTGAGCTCTGGATACGTGTTCAGTGATGTGTTTAATCTGCCTTGATTAAAGAGGGAAAGAACCTTTAATATTGAACTGTGCCAGCCCAGTGCCAGCCCAGTGCCAGCCCAGTGCCAGCCCAGTGCCAGCCCAGTGCCAGCCCAGTGCCAGCCCAGTGCCAGCCCAGTGCCAGCCCAGTGCCAGCCCAGTGCCAGCCCAGTGCCAGCCCAGTGCCAGCCCAGTGCCAGCCCAGTGCCAGCCCAGGAGTCCTGGGAAATGGAAGCCAAAGCAAACAGGGGCACTGCTCAGTCCCTTCGCGCTGCTACGGCTGCTAATCGGCGGCGAGATTGGAGAGAGGGACAGACCTTAGGGACAAACAGCGCTCTGCTTGGTTGAACCAGGCAATTTGATCTCAGTAATACCCGCTACACTCTCCCTCCAAACCCCACAACCCCCAAGCCCTACCCCACCTCATCTACATGGCCACTGAAGTGCATGAACAAAGCCCTGAGATGTGTCATTCTGTAGAGGGACCCCTGATCTGATAATGACCATGATAGTGTTATCATTACATGCTAAAATGCTGCAGGCAAGTCTTTTTAATGCATCACTTTCACCTTTAGATAGTTCCTTCTCCATTACAAAAACACGATAGCATCTAATCATGTTGATTCAAGGACACCTTATAACTACCATTCTGTATCAGAGGGAAAATTGTTCTAAAAAATACACTGTTGTCTTTGTTAACCTCAATTTGAAGCTTTTTTTTCTCCTTTGTTTGTGTTTTTAATTATTCGTTCAATATAGTAAAGTGGAAGCAGTTGCTGAGACTGACCCTGCAAGAATATTTAAGAGAGGAAGCAAATTAGAATCGCATGATTTGTTAGTGGTCACTATGACGGATCTGTGGTGCAACATGACTCATGACTATGCTGTAAGTTCTTCCTATGGAATCTAGAGCACTTATCAAGGCCAGAATCATCCCATTTATCTGATTATCATATCATCAGTCACACAAAGGGTGCACGCACAGTGCAGAGCAGAAGAAAACAGAAAATGTGGTGATTCTTTTAATGACGCCACACAACGGGAGGAAGCTATTAGAGGAGAGAGCTACATGAATTCAAGACTCCAGATAGAAACCACTAGGGGGTAGACCAGAGATGTTTGCCTCTTACCTTTGAAGGAGATGAAGACGCGGGGTGAAGCATGAGGGTCGTTGATGTTGTGATTGCACAGAGCCCCAACAACCAGGGCCAGGAGTATGTGGACCGTCCACAGACCTGCCAACAGCATGTTGAACCAACCTCCAGGTAAAGAACAATCACAGAACACTGGAGGAAAGAAGAGGTCAACAATTAAACATTTAAAAACATTAGCTGCTAAAAGTATTACACAGTGGTATTTACGATGATAGCTTCCTTGTGAGAGCTGTGAACATCTGATGTTCCATCACTGATGCTTAGGGATTACACCCAGACCATTGGACCTTTGAAAAGTAGAGTCCAATTCCATTTGGCCAGAGTCATATTGGACCTTGATGTATGCGAGACAAAATGATGGAAAAATCAAGCTGTCTCCTCCATTGTTCCCTGCCTCTTGTGCAAGAATATGCTGTTATCTTCTAGTCCCACCAAACACATTCCTCTTTCAAGATCACCAACCCTGTGCACTACTCTGTAATTATGTAGTCACCTAATGTAAGGTTATACCTTGTCTTCACACAAACCAGAGTGATTTTTTTTTGTCACTGGTGTAATGTCACCTCTACAAAATAGAATACAGTATTGAAGATAAAATCAACCAGAGTCTTGGGATTGTTGATTGAAACTGTAATAACATTAACATGATCAAATGTAGCAATGGAGCCATACCTAAAAGGAATGGGCAATACACTCAAGTTATAAAGGGTAAGCAGAATACTGCATGCTTTATTAATGATCCAATGCAGCCATTTTTATCTCAATATCAAATCATTTCTGGGTAACAATTATGTACCTTACTGTGATTGTTTTCAATTAAATGGTAAAGAATAATCAAAAATAGCTTCTTAGCAAAAGGCTATTTTTCAAGCAAGAATTTTGCTAGAATGTCTGGGCGTGGCCTGAGTGACGGGTCTAATTGAACGAGCCTAATGGGATGGATAGGTAACCTGAAACCTGGCTGTTATTTGCAGAGAGGAGGGCAAACTCTCTTTGTTATTGGCCTATTAACTTATACCACCTGATGATTTCACCAGGTGGTCCAATTTTTTTTTTTAAATTGCAAACAAGCTGAAATGTTTGGGGGTCTTTTCAAACAACTCTTACACTAAAAGGGAATGATGCTCTTTTTCACAAATGCACAGTATTATTCCAAGCCTCATAGTGTGGAAATATATATAAAACGCAGGAAAATCAAGTTTCGACTGCACTGCCCCTTTAAGGGTAGTACGGTGTTGCCTAGACTTGATACAACAACTAAAAAACTGCCAAACTCAAATCTAGGGTAAGTATTATTATTAGTCTTATTTCATGGCTTTAACAGTGTCGGGCAGATGCCACTGTGGTTAATAAACCACAGATCCATGGATGTTCAGGCTTGGTCAACAAGCTCATGCCATCTACTAGATACAGTGCCCTGCTCTTATGGACACTGTCAACCTTCACATTATCCTGATTCCCACAGTCAAGGAGCTATATCGCTATTACTTCAGCTGTAACAGGCAGTTTCTGTGTCCCATAGCCCAGGGTGCTACGACATCACATGCACCTTGGATTCAGTGAATACACATCATCAATGTACAACGTTTACATTTTGATGGCTATACAACCACTCTGCATGCGATTGCAAGTGAGCACAGTGTAAAGGGCACTTCAACCACAAACACAACATGCAGGCTGCTGGAGAGCTGGGGCCAGAGCCTACAGCTCAAAAGAGATCATTTAACCAAACGGGTTGGTTAGGGTGGATTTATGAGTATAACCAGCTGTTCAAACCTCAGCTATTTGTGGACAATTTGTTAACTGGGCAGCTGTTTATTCTGAGTCATGGTCCGATTCCTTCACACAAGCAAATTAAATTAAACAATGAACTATTTACAAATAACATTTAAACTGACACAGACACACACAAACACACGCAGGCGCATACACACACACACAAACACACACACACACACACACACACACACAGTTACACACAGACGTGCATGATTTTCCATTTGCACAATATCCTAGGAATTCTAATTTGATTAAATGATCTAACAGGTCCAGATCCAATGTCTTCCTCTTTATGTTCTTGAAGTGCAACAAGTGTAATAGCAGTGTAATAGCGTGGGCCTACACTTGAAAACATAAACATAAATTCGTTAGAGCTAAATATAGGAATGACGCTCAGTAGCCTTGGCATGGTTCTCATCAAAGGATCGAAAATGTATAATAAACATGACACCTAATTAAGGCATCTCATCCCCCACTCACCCCATCGGTTCATTGGCATGTCATCACTTTTACATTAGATAAGCATTTTTGTTCAAATGTCAACAAACTAGCCTATAATAATACATAATTTTGGACGGTTCCTCGTTAATGCATTTTATCAGAGGTGTTGCCTAATTGTCTGTTCTCAGTACTTGCATGTGTTTTTGACAGCAAACATTACTTATTGCTGTATCGTGAATCAAGACAATTGCCACGTTGAGCATGATTTACTGGCCGAAAGACGGTAAAGACCACTAATAAAACTCGCTTTTAGCCACTCGCCCTCTTTCTGCTTGGTCCAGCGGCAGCCGCGCTTGACAATTCAGCGGGCTATTAGGATCATATTCTAAGAGTAGGATTGCATACTTTCTGCAGGCTTTCGGGAGTGGGTATGCTACCTTGCTTTCTTAGAGAGACGTGTGCGCTTCTAATGATTTGTGCACTTTTACCAGAGACAAAATAACCTTTGTGGATGACTAAATCCCGTACGTATGTTTATTCTACAAAGAAAACACCTAGGCTATTGCAGAATCAATGTGAACAATCTTTGAAATATTATGCTATTTTGAAAACTGGAGAAACTCATTGTGTTGAGTTGTGCGACATAAAGCTACTAATTTGTTAGATAGATCTGCAGCTGGTAACGTTAGTTGTTCCAGCACATGAGTGAACAGAAAAAAGGAAAACTCGTTTAAAGCATGGCATGCCTCCCGAGTGGCGCAGTGGTCTAAGGCACAGCATCTCAGTGCAAAATGCGTCACTACAGTCCCTGGTTCGATTCCAGGATGTATCACATCCGGCCGTGTTTGGGAGTCCCATAGGGCTGAGCACAATTGGCCCAGCATTGTCTGGGTTTGGCCGGGGTAGGCCTTCATTGTAAATAAGACTGACATGCCTAGTTAAATAAAGGTTACATTTTAAAAATGGTAAAACTGACATGACATGGCATACACGTTTATAACAAAGTCGAAGTGTCCAGCATTGGCTGTCACACTGAAATTCAAATGTTCATTATAAAAGCCTAATTTAACAAGCCACATTAAGCTGTTTTTCATACAGGCTAACCTAATCAACAACAAAAAATTAACAGTTGTATGCCAGTACAGAACTTATTAGACCCATTTTGTCACAGCTCTTTAGGAGAAACAACATGTCAAATGTAACCCACCAGTAAATAATGTCAGTGCTGTGTGCAAATTGTAGGCTGTTTGAATGCAAAGCATTACCCTTACAAAAATAAAAGTGCAGTAACTGCAGTCGACTGTGGTATTTTGGACGCAGTTGAACTGCAGTTATATTGCACTCTAACTATAGTTACACTGCAGTTATAACTGTAGTACACTAAACATGTTTTATTTTTGGACGCAGTATTTGCAGCATACTGCAGTAATGATTCACTGTACTACATGTATAATGCACTCAGTCTGCAATCTTTTTTCGTAAGGTTAACGTTATGAATAATTACCTGATTGTCACTTTACTCTCCACAAATAACTTTGAGTCCAAGTCCAACCTTACAAGTCATCGAAAAAACCAACAGAATTCCACGAAATCGTTCGCCTCTCGTCTCTTGTCTCCAAGTTTAAAATGTATAAGATCCGGGTGCCGTTGCAGGTCAGTCTTTAGAGATACACCTGAGCCCGGTGTGTTTATTGCTGCCCAGTACAATGCTCATGAGGAGCAGCTGAAAACGTCTCTCCAAATCAATTTTGTGAAAGTTTAATGACAAGTTGTGACAAGTCCAATGTGACAGATCCCGGAAAACAGACAATTTTAAGTATTCGTCTTTGTCTGAAATTCGTCTATAAACGCAGAAAGTGTTCCTGGTAAAAGTGTATTCGCTTCGGACTGCAAAGGGAAACGCGTTGGCAGGTGGATGCAATGCCTACACTTGCGTTGAACACACCCACGGGGAGGGAAGTACCTTAGCTGCCGCCCGCCCATTCCTCCCGCCTCTAGATAATCAGTTTGATAGAACCGACCGGACTATTGTGGTGATTCATTGGTCAACAGTATCAGTATCCCTCAAACCAGATTGACTCCACATTTATGAAAAACACGCACACATTTAACGCTTTGATACTTTGTTCCCACATTCGCAAAGTATTCAGACCCCTTGACTTTTTTACACAGTTCGTTATTCTATAATGGATTGAATCGTTTTTTCCCTCTCATCAATCTACACACAATGCCATTAATTCATGAAAACAAGTTTTTAGACATTTTTGAAAACTTTTAGAAAATGATATACTAAAATATCACATTTACATAAGTATTCAGACTCAGTACTTTGTTTAAGCACCTTTTGCAGCGATTACAGCTGTCTTTGTAAATAATATTTTGTTCTTAATTGAATTGCCTAGTTAAATAAAGTTTAAATATATATACTTTAAATAGTCTTCTAGGCTATGACACTACAAGCTTTGCACACCTGTATTTGGGGAGTTTCTCCCATTCTTCTCTGCAGATCCTCTCAAGCTCTGTCAGATGGATGGGGAGTGTTGCTGCACAACTATTTTCAGGTCTCCACAGAGATGTTCGATCCGGTTCAAGTCCAGCCTCTGGCTGGAGCACTCAAGGACATTCAGATACTTGTCTCAAAGCCACTCCTGCGTTGTCTTGGCTGTGTGCTTAGGGTCATTGTCCTGTTGTAAGGTGAACCTTCATGGTCTGAGAGTCCTTTAGGTGACTTTTGGCAAACTCCAAGAGGGCTGTCATGTACCTTTTACTGAGGAGTGGCTACCGTCTGGCCACTCTTGCATAAAGATCTGATTGGTGGAGTGCTGCAGAGATGGTTGTCCCTCTGGAAGGTTCTCCCATTGCCACAGAGAAACTCTGAAGCTCTATCGGGATCTTGTCTATCGGGTTCTTGGTCACCTCCCTGACCAAGGCCCTTCTCCCCCGATTGCTCAGTTTGGCCGAGTGGCCAGCTCTAGGAAGAGTCTTGGTGGTTCCAAACTTCTGCCATTTAAGAATGATGGAGGCCATTGTGTTCTTGAGGACCTTCAATGCTGTAGACATTTGTTGGTACCCTTCCCCAGATCTGTGCCTCCTTCAATCTCATGGCTTCCTTTTTGCTCTGACATGCACTGTCGCTGTGGGACCTTATATGGACAGGGGTGTGCATTTTCAAATCATGTCCAACCAATTGAATTTACCACAGGTGGACTCCATTCAAGTTGTAGAAACATCTCAAGGATGATCAATGGAAACTGGATGCACCTGAGCTCAATTGCAAGTCTCATAGCAAAGGGTCTGAATACGTGTATGTAAGGTATTTCAGTTTTTAATTTTTAATAAATAAGCAACATTTTCTAAAAACCTGTTTTTTCTTTGTCATTATGGGGCATTGTGTGTAGATTAATGTTACAATAACAGCTGAGACAAACTGAAAAGATGACCTTATATTCTACATTGTCCTTTGAATGGCTCCTTTCAATTGCTAGCAAATGCACATCAGAGACTTGCTTATGGAACAGAAATGATCTACACTCAGTGTATGTTGCCCCATTCATGTTGCTATAGCACAGAAATCTGCATTATTCCATTGTTAAAAACGAGTTGTCGAAACTGTAATGATATGAAAAAGATGTTCCAAAACGTCACTCTAACATCTTTGTTTTCAGCACTTTGGAATGGGAATGACTCAAAACCCCCCAGTTGTCTTTTTATTACTGTATCTCTTCTCTTGGAATTTGAAATGATACAATGACTATGAAGTTAAAGTAAAAACTATCAGCTTTAATTTGAGGGTATTTTCATCCATATCGGGAAAGGTACAGATGCAGAAATGTCAGACCCCCAAGACATGCTAACCTCTTACCATCACAATAACATTTGAGGTGAGCATTTTTGGGGGGGTATGATATTTTTGCATCTGCAACTTTCTCACTCATCATTATTCACAATTCATTCAGGATTATCCAAATCATGGTAGCATCCACATTAATGTAGAAGTGTTTAGAAACATAATCTATTCTTATTTACAATAAAAGTGACTCCAAAATGACACAATACATTCATATTAATTTCTATTGGGCAGAAAATAATCTGAAAGACACGCAAAACAAACAACAAATGCATCCAATACGTTTTAGAGTAACACGATTGATGTAATCATTGCATGCTCGGAATATTGGACCAAATGCTAATCTTTTGACTACTTTAATACACATACTGTATAAGTGAATTTGTCCCAATACTTTTGGTCAAATTGAATCAAATTTTAGTTGTCAGATGTTAATGCGAGTGTAGAGAAATGCTTGTGCTTCTAGTTCCGACAATGCAGTAATAACCAATGAGTAATCTAACCTAACAATTCCACAACTACTACATTATACACACAAGTGTAAAGGGATAAAGAATATGTACATAAAGACATATGAATGAGTGATGGTACAGAACGTCATAGGCAAGATTCAGTAGATGGTATAGAGTACAGTATATACATATGAGATGAGTAATGTAGGGTATATAAACATAAAGTGGCATAGTTTAAAGTGGCTAGTGATACATGTATCACATAAAGATGGCAAGATGAAGTAGATGCAGCAAGATGCAGCAGTTTAAATGAGTACAGTATATACATATACATATGAGATGAGTAATGTAGGGTATGTAAACATTATATTAAGTGGCATTGTTTAAAGTGGCTAGTGATACATTTTTACATTAATTTCCATTATTAAAGTGGCTGGAGTTGAGTCAGTATGTTGACAGCAGCCACTCAATGTTAGTGGTGGCTGTTTAACAGCCTTGAGATAAAAGCTGTTTTTCAGTCTCTCGGTCCCTGATTTGATGCACCTGTACTGACCTTGCCTTCTGGATGATAGTGGGGTGAACAGGCAGTGGCTCGGGTGGTTGTTGTCCTTGATGATCTTTATGGCCTTCCTGTGACATCGGGTGGTGTAGGTGTCCTGGAGGGCAGGTAGTTTGACCCCGGTGATGCGTTGTGCAGACCTTACTACCCTCTGGAGAGCCTTTCGGTTGTGGGCGGAGCAGTTGCCGTACCAGGCGGTGATACAGCCCGACAGGATGCTCTCGATTGTGCATCTGTAAAAGTTTTGTGAGTGCTTTTGGTTACAAGCCAAATTTCTTCAGCCTCCTGAGGTTGAAGAGGCGCTGCTGTGCCTTCTTCACAACGCTGTCTGTGTGGTTGGACCAATTCAGTTTGTCCGTGATGTGTACGCCGAGGAACTTAAAACTTACTACCCTCTCCACTACTGTCCCGTTGATGTGGATAGGGGGGTGCTCCCTCTGCTTTTTCCTGAAGTCCACAATCATCTCCTTTGATTTGTTGACGCCCACTTGAGGCCGTGTGTTGTTGGTAATCAAACCTACCATAGTGTTAAATTTGATGATTGAGTTGGAGGAGTGCATGGCCACGCAGTCGTGGTTGAACAGGGAGTACAGAAAGGGCTCAGAACACTCGGGGCCCCAGTGTTGAGGATCAGCCCTACCCTCATCACCTGGGAGCCCCGTCAGGAAGTCCAGTACCCAGTAGCACAAAGCGGGGTCTTGATAACGGTTTGGAGGGCACTATGGTGTTAAATGCTGAGCTGTAGTCGATGAACAGCATTCTCACATAGGAATTCCTCTTGTCCAGATGGGTTAGGGCAGTGTGGTTGCGATTGCGTCGTCTGTGGACCTATTGGGGCGGTAAGCAAATTGGAGTGGGTCTAGGGTGTCAGGTAGGGTGGAGGTGATATGGTCCTTGACTAGTCTCTCAAAGCACTTCATGATGACGGAAGTGAGTGCTACGGGGCAGTAGTCGTTTAGCTCAGTTACCTTAGCTTTCTTGGAAACAGGAACAATGGTGGCCCTCTTGAAGCATGTGGGAACAGCAGACTGGGATAAGGATTGATTGAATATATCCGTAAACACATCAGCCAGCTGGCATGCACATACTCTGAGGACACGGCTGGGGATGCTGTCTGGGCCTGCAGCCTTGCGAGGGTTAACACGTTTAAATATTTTTTACTCACGTCGGCTGCAGTGAAGGAGAACCCGCAGGTTTTGGTAGCGGGCCGTGTCAGTGGCACTGTATTGTCCTCAAAGCGAGCAACAAAGTTATTTAGTCTGTCTGGGAGCAATACTTTTGGACCCCTAAAATGGGGGGAAAGTACAGAAAGTGCTGTCATTTCTAAACTGTTTCAAACGATATGGATGAAAATACCCTCAAATTAAAGCTGACAGACTGCACTTTAACCTCAAAGTCATTGTATCATTTCAACTTCAGTGTTTTGGAGATCAGAGCCAAAACAACAAAAAAATGTTTCATTGTCACAACACTTTTGGAGCTCACTGTATATCACCATATTTGACTCTCACTATTTAGAGGGTGTTTATTTGCTTTTAATCAATTGCTTTTATTATTTCCATTTCCCAACGACAGCCAGAGACTTACCATCTGCCACCATCACATGACGTGTGGAAGAATAATATTCAACAGGATTTGGCTGAGGAAAACATTACAGACTTGCTAATAATATGTGTTCTATATTCCTATGGATTTAAATGCTTGATCAATCCACAAGCGGGAAAAAGTATACGTTTTTAAAAATGTTATTATTGGAACTTCATGCAAGAAGAAACAGACAAATTAATACCTATTTGCAAATCACTGGTAATGCACATGTTGTATATGTTCAGTTGGCCAACTCTATGGCCATAAAGACTGCGACCACATACTAAGTTGACCTTAAAGCCATTAAACATAATTCACATCGCTTTCCAATTAATGTTTGACTTTCACTTCCACTAATATGACCGAGCACAAAGAACACTTTAACAGGTGCTGATTAATAACCCCATTGCAAATGTCCAAAAAAACAATGTTATCTTCGTCATGTACTTGTGATGATAATTTGAATAATAATTCTCATAGGGCAACTGATGTAATTCCTTTTACAGAGCTTAGGAAATGATCATTAATATGGTTCATTTCCCCTTCCATTCAAACTGATAGAATCCAATGCATTAATTAAGTTACTGCAGTTAATTTTCAAAAAGGAGACTCATTATTTTCACTGTCCTTTCCTACCTGCTTTATAATTTTCTTCTTCAATCTCATCCCTTTAAATGTCATGCATTCATTTCCCAATTAAGCATGCCAATGAGTTAGGGAAGTTAGCTAGATGTGCTGGAGTTCAATCAATGGAGTCAAAATAAACTGTAAAAAGTATCTCAAGTTTTCACACATAAAAAGTCATGAAATTTAATCTATACTCCTCAATCTCCAATGTATTCTGGCCTTCCATAAAGGTCCTTTTCCAAAGTGACTTGGCAGAGGTCAAGTGGAAAAGATCTCCCCGATGACTTCAAACTGACTTCTTCCTCTTCAGCTCTTCAGGTAGGGTCTGAGGTTGAGGGCAGAATGGATTTGCTGTCTGTGATGAAAAAATGTGCCTGAGAGTTCTGCAAAGCCATCTCTACATTCCTCACCTCATCCATTCTGCTGAAAGAAGAACATTTGGGGAGTCAGAACGAGTCCCACACTGCCCATGTGTGAGTTGTGCTTTGCTGCTTGATCAAAATGCAAGATGAGTTGTAGACATTTTGCAGCCAAAAGGACTCTGTTTTTAAATGGGCCTGAACTATAATATTTGGGATAAAATCTTGCCGGGAGGTGATTTAATGACGCTGTTGACATCTAAGTAGTGTATGACGTTGTTTTTAGTGTTCTGCAGAATATAATGCATTCCAAAGGGAGAGTGAAAAACCTGCTCAGGTGTCACGTTCGTCGTAAGAATTATCGGACCAAGGTGCAGCGTGATATGGTTTCCACATGTTTAATAACTGAAACACACAAAAACAATAAAGAATGAACGAAACGTGAAGACAATGGAGTGATAACAGGCAACTAACTACACATAAACAAGATCCCACAAATACAGGTGGGAAAAATAACTACGCAAATATGATCCCCAATTAGAGACAACGATTACCAGCTGCCTCTAATTGGGAAACAAAACACCAACATTGAAAAAGAAACTAGAACACAACATAGACATAGAATACACTAGATCACCCCCTATTCACGCCCTGGCCTACTACACCATAGAGAAACAATGGCTCTCTATGGTCAGGGCGTGACATCATGGGCATTGCCTGCCTGTGGGACTGGGATGGATTGCAAGCATTGGATGTCACCCTGCATGATTCAATAAAGGAAAATTCCACCCCAAAAATCAAGTTTTCAAGATATGTAACTTTCAAAATACAGAAATCCTCCCAGTAAGATACATTTCACAACATATGATGTTATAGGAATATTTCTATTTTACCCTGTTTCTCAAAAGTGTTGGAAAAACTTGTCAATAATCAACTGATTGGCTTTCTTGATGTCTGTAGTTTTCTCTCTGGTATGCAATCTGGTTTCCGCTCAGGTTATGGATGTCACTGCAACCTTAAATGTTCTCAATGTCACCATTGCCCTTAATTCTGAGCAATGTTGTGCAGCTATTTTTATTGACTTGTCCAAAGCTTTTGATACTGTAGACCATTCCATTCTTGTGGGCCGGCTAAGGAGTATTGGCAGTAGTATAAAGTACTTAAGTAAAAAATACTTTAAAATACTACTTAAGTAGTTTTTTGGGGTATCTGGTCTTTACTATTTATATTTTTGACAACTTTTAATTTTTATTCACTACATTCCTAAAATAAATATTGTACTTTTTATACCCAAAAGTACTCGTTACATTTTGAATGCTTAGCAGAACAGGAACATTGTAAAATTCACAGACCTATCAAGAGAACACGTGGTCATCCCTACTGCCTTATGTTCTAGTGGATTCACATACACAAATGCATCTTTTGTAAAAAATGTCTGAGTGTTGGAGTGTTGGCAATCCATACATTTTAAAAACAAGAAAATGGTGCCGTCTGGTTTGTTTAATATAAGGACTTTGAAATGATTTATACTTTTACTTTTGATACTTAAGTATATTTGAGCAATTAAATGTACTTTTGATACTTAAGTATATTTAAAACCAAGTACTTTTAGACTTTACGTGAGTAGCATTTTACTGGGTGACTTTCACTTTTACTTGAGTAACTTTCTATTAAGGTATCTATACTTTACTCAAGTATGACAATTGGGTACTTTTTCCACAACTGAGTATTGGTGTCTCTGAGGGGTCTTTGGCCTGGTTTGCTAACTACCTCTCTCAAAGAGTGCAGTGTATAAAGTCAGAACATCTGCTGTCTCAGCCACAGCCTGTCACCAATGGTGTACCCCATGGCTCGATCCGAGGCCCCACGCTCTTCTGAATTTTCATCAACAACATAGCTCAGGTAGTAGGAAGCTCTCTCATCCATTTATATGCAGATGATACAGTTTTATACTCAGCTGGCCCCTCCCCGGATTTTGTGCTAAATGCTCTACAACAAAGCTTCTTAGTGTCCAACAAGTTTTCTGTGCCCTTAATTAACATTGTTCTGAACACCTCCAAAACAAAGGTCATGTGGTTTGGTAAGAAGAATGCCCCTTTCCCCACAGGTGTGATTACTACCTCTGAGTGTTTAGAACTTAAGGTAGTCAGTCACCTCATAAAAGTACTTGGGAGTATGACTAGACGGCGCACTGTCCTTCTCTCAGCACATATGAAAGCTGCAGGCTAAAGTTAATTCTAGACTTGGTTTCCTGTATCGTAATCTCTCGTCTTTCACCCCAGCTGCCAAACTAACCCTGATTCAGATGACCATCCTACCCATGCTAGATTACGGAGATGTAATTTATAGATCGGCAGAAAAGGGTGTTCTTGAGCGGCTAGATGTACTTTACCATTCGGTCATCAGATTTGCCACTAATGCTCCTTATAGGACACAGCACTGCACTCCTCTGTAAACTGGTCATCTCTGTTTATCCATCGCAAGACCCACTGGTTGATGCTTGTATATAAAACGCTCTTAGGCCTCACTCCCCCCATCTGAGATATCTACTGCAGCCCTCATCCTCAACATACAACACCCGTTATGCTATCCCCAAACATTCACTAAAGGTCCCCACACATTCCTGGGTTGCTTGTATTTTCAGTTTGCTGCAGCTAGCGACTGGAACGAGATGCAACAAATACTCAAACTGGACAGTTCTATCTCAATCTCTTCATTCAAAGACTAAATCATGGACACTTTTGCTGACAGTTGTGTCTGTTTTGCGTTATGCGTTGTTGTCTCTACCTTCTTGCCCTTTGTGCTGTTGTCTGTTCCCAATAATGTTTGTACCCTGTTTTGTGCTGCTACCATGTTGTGCTGCTGCCATGTTGTGTTACTACGATGTTGTTGTCATGTTGTGTTTCTACCATGCTGTGCTGTCATGTGTTGCTGCCATGCAATGTTGTTGTCTTAGGTCTCTCTTTATGTAGTGTTGTGTTTTCTCTCTTGTTGTGATGTGTGTTTTGTCATATATTTTTTATTTAATTTCTTTTTAATCCCAGCCCCCGTCCCCACAGGAGGCCTTTTGCCTTTTGGTAGGCCGTCATTGTAAAAAAGAACTTGTTCTCAACTGACTTGCCTAGTTAAATAAAGGTTAAATAAAAAATGTAAAAAGTGGATTGTAATGATGGGCAGTCTGGCGCTCTCGAGTGCCAGAGAGCAGGATGATCCCGCTGAGGTGTGGGAACCTGACGAGCCAGGTGATGCATGACATGGGATGGGAGCCCGAGGATCCGGCTGAGGCCTAATGTGGGATGGGAGCCTGCGAGCTAACCGAGGCAAGGAAACCTCTTGAACCAGCTAAGGTTCGAGAGGTGATATGCAACTTTTCAGGGAAGATAGGAACCAACATACACAGGCAGTTAGGAAAGCTAAGGCTAGCTTTTTCAAACAGAAATGTGCATGCTGTAGCACAAACTCAAGAAAGTTCTGGGACACTGTAAAGTCCATGGAGAATAAGAGCAGCTCCTCCAAGCTGCCCACTGCACTAAGGCTAGGAAGCACTGTCACCACCGATAAATCCACTATAATTGAGTTTGAGTTTATTTTTAATTTTTACAGGGACAGTGCACATTAATCAACGTTTCAGTAAAAGTGCCGGTTTTAGCCAGCCGGCTAATTTTCAACCGCAGTCCCTGGGCAGGTTATTAAAAACAATTACAATATAGACAACAGCAACATAGAACAAGCAAAACATAGCAACATAGGACAAGCAAGACATAGCATACAGACAGAGCAACATAGGACAAGCAAGACGTAGCATACAGACAGAGCAACATAGAACAAAAAGCAACAAGACAAAATTCATAAAAGCAACAAAGTGTTTCCACACCTCACAAGCTACAGACAACAGACAACATGGAAAGCGGCAACACACAGCTAGGGACCATGGTCACAAATCTGATTGACCTTTAGCCATGTCTTCAAGCATTTTGTGAAAGTGTGATATGTGGTGCAGTTATGTGTGTCTGATGGCAGTGTATTCCAGACATGGGAAGCTCTCACAGAGAATGCAGATTTACTAAAGGTGCTTTTCCTTAGGAGAACTATACAGTCACCTCTCATGGCAGACCTTGTGGATCTGCTGCCATATGTCTGGGTTTTGGAGGGGGAGCCAGGCCATTAAGGATCTTGAATACAAGACATGCGTCGGTGTATTGCACAAGATTTTCCCAACTCAAGAGCTCATGCTTTCTAAGGATGTGACAATGATGATGGCTATTGGGCTTCCTATCAAGCACTTTGAGAGCCTGTTTGTAGACAGACTGAATAGGTTGCAACAAGGTGGCAGCGTAGCCTAGTGGTTAGAGTGTTGGACTAGTAACCAGAAGGTTGCGAGTTCAAACCCCCGAGCTGACAAGGTACAAATCTGTCGTTCTGCCCCTGAACAGGCAGTTAACCCACTGTTCCCAGGCCATCATTGAAAATAAGAATATGTTCTTAACTGACTTGCCTGGTTAAATAAAGGTAAAAAAAAAAAGAAAAAAAAGGTTTTAATGTTGTACAGCAAGCTTGGGCCCAACTAGTCAAGCAGTATGTTAAGTGGGGGAGTATCATAGAGTTGAAGTACAGTTTTGCTACCTCTGTAGTATAAATCGGAAATTAGCTAGGTTGAATTTAGTTATTTGAATTACCTTTTTTTTTTCTTATTGAACATTTCAATAAGCATTTTTCTACAGCTGGCCATGCTTTCCACCTGGCTACCCCTACCCCGATCAACAGCCTTCCACCCGCAACAGCAGCTCGCCTAAGCCTCCCCATTTCTCCTACACCCAAATCCAGATAGCTGATGTTCTGAAAGAGCTGCAAAATCTGGACCCCTACAAATCAGCCGGGCTAGACAATCTGAACCCTCTCTTTCTAAAATTATCTGAAGAAATTGTTGCATTCCTTATTAATAGCCTGTTCAACCTCTCTTCAGGATCATCTGAGATTCCCAAAGATTGGAAAGCTGCCGTGGTCATCCCCCTATTCAAAGAGGGAGACACTCTAGACGCAAACTGCTACAGACCTATATCTATCCTACCATGCTTTTCTAAGGTCTTTGAAAGCCAAGTTAAAAAACAGATTACCGACCATTTTGAATCCCACCGTACCTTCTCTGGAATGCTATCTGGTTTCAGAGCTGGTAAAACTGATATTTGAAAATAAAAGAAACCTTAACTTGACAACAAATGAGATATTGGCAAAACAAACTAACAGTTAAAACTAAGTAAATATAAATAAACATATCTAGTATTGGCACAATGAAGTCACGGTCAATTGTGTGGCGACAACGCTTTCTCAGAACCTCAGCCACGCTCAAGGTCCTACATGATATCATAACCGCCATCAATAGGAGACATTACTGTGGAGCCATATTCATCGACCCGGCCAAGACTTTCGACTCTGTCAATCACTGCATTCTTATCGGCAGACTCAACATCCTTGGTTTCTCAAATGATTGCCTCGCCTAGTTCACTGATAGAGTTCAGTGTGTCAAATCGGAGATCCTGTTGTCCGGACCACTGGCAGTCTCTATGGAGGTGCCACAGGGTTCAATTCTTGGGCTGACTCTCTGTATACATCAATGATGTCGCTCTTGCTGCTGGTGTTTCTCTGATCCACCTAAAACTAAATGCATGATCTTCACCAATCGCTGCCCGCACCTGCCCACATGTACAGCATCACATGTACAGCATAACTACTCAGTTGTCTGACTTAGGTATTTGTAGTTGTCCACATATTCTAGGTGTCTGGTTAGATTGTAAACTCTCCTACCAGACTCACATTAAGCATCTCCAATCCAAAATTAAATCTAGAATCAGCTTCCTATTTCACAACAAAGCATCCTTCACTCATGCTGTCAAACATACCCTCGTAAAACTGACCATCCTATGGTTCCTTGACTTCGGCGATGTAATTTACAAAATAGCCTCCAACACTCTACTAAACAAATTGGATGCAGTCTATCACAGTGCTGTTCGTTGTGTCACCAAAGCCAACCATATACTAACCACCACTGCGACCTTTACGCTCTCGTTGGCTGGCCTTCGCTTCATGCTCGTCGCCAAACCCACTGGCTCCAGGTTATCTACAAGTCTCTGCTAGGTAAAGCCCCGCCTTATTTCAGCTCACTGGTCACCATAGCAGCACCCACCCGTAGCACTCGCTCCAGCAGGTATATGTCACTGGTCACCCCCAAAGCCAATTCTTCCTTTGGCCGCCTTTCCTTACAGTTCTCTGCTGCCAATGACTGGAACAAACTGCAAAAATCCCTGAAGCTGGAGACTCATATCTCCTTCACTAGCTTTAAGCACCAGCTGTCAGAGCAGCTCACAGATCACTGCACTTGTGCATAGCAGATCTGTAAATAAACCATCTGTCACGATCATCGTAAGGAGCGGACCAAAATGCAGCGTTGTATGTGTTCATGATGATTTTTTTAATTAAAGAAAGCACTGAACACTGAATACAAACTACACAAAACAATAAACGAATAACGACCGTGAAGCTATAATGAGAACTGTGCTGACACAAGCAACTAACATAGACAATCACCCACAACCCACAATGACAAAACAGGCTACCTAAATATGGCTCCCAATCAGAGACAATGACTAACACCTGCCTCTGATTGAGAACCATATAAGGCCAAACACAGAAACAGACAAACTAGACATCCAACATAGAATGCCCCCTCAGATCACACCCTGAACAAACAAAACATAGAAACATACAAAGCAAACTATGGTCAGGGTGTGACACCATCCAACTGCTTCATCCCCATACAGTGTTTATTTATTGATCTTGCTTCCTTGCACCCCAGTATTTCTACTTGCACATTCATCTTCTGCACATCTACCATTCCAGTGTTTAATTGCTATATTGTAATTACTTCGCCACCATGGCCTATTTATTGCCTTATACCTCCCTTATCCTACCTCATTTGCACTCACTGTATATAGACTCTTCCACTGTATTATTGATTGTATGTTTTTTATTCCATGCTTTATCTTGGCCAGGTCACAGTTGCAAATGAGAACTTGTTCTCAACTAGCCTACCTGGTTAAATAAAGGTGAGATAAAAAATGTTAAAAAAGGCTTGGAAGCCCAACGAGCCAGCTGAGGCACCCCTTGTTCCATCGGCAGCGGCACCCGGACCCGACGTCACCACCAAAACCAAAAAACACGAACTCCCTGATGTTTCAAATAGTGGTGTCAGCATTCTGTAAGGACTGATGATGGAGACGAGAAGGAAGTACAGGGAGTGAACATTTAATGAAACAACGGACATATAACAAAACAAGAACAGCGTCTGGACAGGGGGAACAAAACGACATTTCGAAAATAATGCTGACACAGGGAACCAACTGAGGAACAGACAGATATAGATAGAGGGGCAATCAACAAAGTGAAGGAGTCCAGGTGAGTCCAATGAGCACTGATCTGTGTAATGATGGTGACAGGTGTACTTAATGATGGGCAGCTTGGCACCCTCGAGCGCCAGAGAGGGGAGCGGGAGAAGGTGTGACATCCACATTGTGTTCATCTTCAGTCCCATTGTGTAGGGAGATGTAACAACCCTGGTGCGTGTCTGGCTCTCCACTCTTTGTGACCTCATGCTTTACAGTGCTGCTGGCATTCAGATGAACAATGCAGGTTTCATAATACACCTGGTGTTGGTGCTGCTGAGCTGAAAGGTGTAGTTGTCAGCACTGAACTGTCTCTGTCTGGATGTTTCTGGCAAGTTGTGGGAATTGTTTTAGTAATTTTGTGGGAAACACATGAGGTGTCTTGTTCATCCTGGAAATAGGTATTACGGTCTTCACATGCTGTGTTGCCATTTCAAAACACTGTTTCAGGACGTCTACCTCATTGCTTGGCAACTAGTTCCAAGTGTAAAAAATATGACATCATTTAACCTCTTGAGAGCCTGAAGTCGCTGTCAATAAGCCTAAAGGTAAAGCATAATCACAAACACATCTCCAAGGGAGGAATAATGAGGAGGCAAAAAGGTTGGCTGTACATATGGGTGTTAGGTCATTGGTCTTTGACCATGTTTAATGTGTTTAACATTGCACCTTCCAACCTGAAACTCATAACTACGCACACACGCACACACGCGCACACGCACACACACACACACACACACACACACACACACACACACACACACACACACACACACACACACACACACACACACACACACACACACACACACACACACACACACACACACAACCCTGTTGAGTTTATTAAGGGCTGCACATGCAGTAATCTTTCAACTTCAGTAGAAAAGCTGTATCCTTATGGTGTGACAAGATATGACAAAAAATGCTGGTCTGAAGTCGATGTTCTCAGTGTTATTAACATTTAAATGGAAAAATAGGTTATTGCAGTAGACAGCATCTCACCTTGATCATGGAATAATCTTTCTCCTATACTGCTTTTTTAATTGGTAAGTAGTTTTAGTCCACCTGCAGTACAGACGTAATAACTTTTGTTGAAAATACTTTTCAAATTAAACACACATACAGTATTTTACAGAACCAAGTGAATGAGTTAGAGAGTGGGTTAGAGAGTGAGTGAGTTGGAGAGTGAGTTACTTAGAGAGTGAGTGAATTAGAGAGTGAGTGAATTACAGAGTGAGTGAGTTAGATAGAGAATTGAGTGAGTGAGTGAGTTAGAGAGTGAGTTAGATAGTGAGTGAGTGAGAGACTGAGTGAGTGATATAGTGAGTGAATTAGAGAGTGACTTAGAGAGTGAGTGAGAGACTGAGTGAGTGAGTGATATAGTGAGTGAGAGACTGAGTGAGTGATATAGTGAGTGAGAGACCGAGTGAGTGATATAGTGAGTGAGTTAGAGAATTGAGTGAGTGAGTGAGTTAGAGAGTGAGTTAGAGAGTGAGTGAGTGTGAGTGAGTGAGTGAGTGAGTGAGTGAGTGAGTGAGTGAGTGAGTGAGTGAGTGAGTGAGTGAGAGACTGAGTGAGAGACTGAGTGAGAGACTGAGTGAGTGATATAGTGAGTGAGTTAGAGAATTGAGTGAGTGAGTTAGAGAGTGAGTTACAGAGTGAGTGAGTGAGAGACTGAGTGAGTGATATAGTGAGTGACTTAGAGAGTGACTTAGAGAGTGAGTGTGTTAGAGAGTGAGTGACTTAAAGAGTGAGTGAGTGAGTGAGTGAGTGAGTGAGTGAGTGAGTGAGTGAGTGAGTGAGTGAGTGAGTTACAGAATGAGTGAGTTAGTTCGTTAGAGAGTGAGTGAGTTAGAGAGTAAATGAGTGCATTTGAAAGTGAGTTAAAGAGTGAGTGAGTTAGATAGTGAGTGAGTTAAACAATAAATGAGTGAGTTAGAGTGAGTGACTTAGAGAGTGAGTGAATTAGAGAGTGAGGGTGAGTGAGTAAGTGAGTGAGTTAGAGAAAAAGTGAGTGCGTGAGTGAGTTAGAGAGTGAGTGAGTGAATTAGTGAGTTGGAGAGTGAGTTAGAGAGTGAGTTAGAGAGTGAGTGAGTGAATTAGAGAGTGAGTGAGTTAGAGACTGAGTGAGTGAGTGAGTGAGTGAGTGAGTGAGTGAGCGAGCGAGTGAGTGAAATAAAGAGTGAGTGAGTGAGTGAGTGAGTGAGTGAGTGAGTGAGTGAGTGAGTGAGTGAGTGAGTTAGAGAGTAAGTGAGTGCATTTGAAAGTGAGTTGAAGAGTGAGTAAGTGAGTTAGAGAGTGAGTGAGTTAAAAAATGAATGAGTGAGTTAGTTAGAGAGTGAGTGAGTGAGTGAGTTAGAGAGTGAGTAAGTTAGTTAGAGAGTGAGTGAGTTAGAGGGTGAGGGACTGAGTTAGAAAGTGAGTGAGTGTGTTAGAGTGTGTGAGTAAGTTAGAGAGTGAGTGAGTTAGAGAGTGAGCGAGTTAGAGAGTGTGTGAGTCAGTGAGTGAATTAGTTAGAGAGTAAGTTAGAGAGTGAGTGAAATAGAGAGTTGGAGGTTGAGTGAGTAAGCGAGCTAGCAAGCGAGTGAATGGCTAAGTGAGGGAGTGAGTGGGGCCTGGCAGCAGTGATGAACAGGGCAACTGGCTGTGTGTTGGCCCCTTTAGCAACAGACCACAACCCTCTGCAGCTTTCACCACACAACCATGCCATTTTGGACAACTGCCCCCTCAGCTCGAACAGTGGCAAAAATCTCATTTGAAAGATTATATGGATTGATAATGTTTTCTGAATGCCCTTAATAGCATGGTCCTCACAAGAAGACTGATGTTACATGACCACCTTTCCCCGTACCTGTGGTTGGAGTGATTCAGCCACAGTTTCCTCTGTTGTTTTTGGCAGCATGTTGAGCTTTTCACGAAGCACACCTCCCTCCTTCCCTCCCTCGCTCTCTCCCAGACTCTAACTGCAGCCCCTTATGTTTCCTTACTGCCAGTATCTAAGAGGAGCCACAACCCATTGTGGCAAGAATCTGAGGCCATTTTAGGGAAATGGCTTTGATTTCCTTCCACCTTTCACACATCAAATAGGAAAAGGAAGGAGTACTGTAAACTTCTCTCTTCCAAGCTGCACAAATAAATCAGTATCCCAGTGAGACCACTGGACCACTGCCCCTGGTGTGTGTGTGTGTGTGTGTGTGTGTGTGTGTGTGTGTGTGTGTGTGTGTGTGTGTGTGTGTGTGTGTGTGTGTGTGTGTGTGTGTGTGTGTGTGTGTGTGTGTGTGTGTGTGTGTGTGTGTGTGTGTGTGTGTGTGTGTGTGGTGTGTGTGTGTGTGTGTGTGTGTGTGTGTGTGTGTGTGTGTGTGTGTGTGTGTGTGTGTGTGTGTGTGTGTGTGTGTGTGTGTATGCGTCTGCATGTGTGTGTGTGTGTGTGTGTGTGTGCATGGAGGAAAAGGTGAGCTCATTTTTACCCACGACCGCCCTACATCAATGCTGAAATATGTCTAAGGTAAATAGTCTGTAATTAAACAAAATCACGACTCTACAGTGCTAGGGTAGAGAATATCTCAGTGTCCACTAACTCAATGTTGCTCAATAAACCTGTTTTCATGGGGGCAGGACCTCAAATTCTGTGGTCCTTCTTGGCTGCTAAAGTCAAGTCAAGGGGCAGAACTTTGTAAAAAAGAATCCATCTTTCAAACTTTGAGTGGTGATTTCATTCTGCGGAAAGGGAAATAACCACAATTAGAGGTGGGTCATTTATGATTCATGCGTCATGCTTTGATGCAATTTAAAGGGACGTTTCAGGGGAGTAACAGCAAGTAGGGACTGTGCATTGTGCTGGCTGGTAGTACCTTAGAGTACAGTCAAAAACTCCTCTATTATGTCACTACTGCATTGTTATTGGATGGACGGCATCGTTGGGAGTGCCTATTTACAACAACTGAATTTAAATAAGAGTATATCACCATACATTGATATCTTATTGTGATATCACCAGACCTTTTTTATTTGCTAATGCCCCCAACGAAGAAAACCACCAATGAAGATGTTACATTGTACAAGTTTTATTGTATTGTATCGTATTGCTGCACTACACATTGTGGTGCCCATGTCTATCAGACAGACAGAGAATGTACAAGGGCACTGAAAGGTATGGGTACGTTTAAAAACGGATTAGCAGCTGTCTCTCAATGCTGCCGGCCCCACCACTTTGTCAATGCCACTCTGTCTCACTGCCAGCTACTGTGGGTATTGTGTGGAAACCACTGCATCTCCCCCAGAGGAATGCTGGGCTATTCTCTACACCAAGCTTCCTATTCAATGAGGACAGGAATTATTAGTGTTGTCATATGACCCTGTATGATTGCATACCATTACAAAAAGATAAACATCAGTATAATTGAATATTGGAAACTCTGCGTGCTCAGCCCACCTCACCCCTCTGCTGTCCCCTTTCCCCTCCTCTCCCTGGGAGTGGGTGTCTGTCATCACTGCGGCTGACAGGCCCATGGAGCAGGTGGCTAAGGCGGTCAGGTCAGAGAGGTCACTGAGACCGTGCAGGTACTCTGTCGGGTAGAGTGCATGTTAACTCCTCATCACCATCTGCTTAAATGTTAGGTGAGGCTTTACTGGAGTCTATTTCCCTCCACTTTGTCCTCAACACAATCACTTACTGCTGATTATATCCCTACCTGTATGATGTCTTTCTTCTACCCTCTGTCTTTTACCACTTATCTGTTTACTTCATTTGAATTGACAGAAAATATGTAATAATAACTCTGAAGTTCAGTATCGTCTTTTACTTAATCCATCTCTTGAGCAAAAGGACGTCAGCGGCCTCTATCCCCAAGTGGTCTATTGTGCTGTAGGCTTGGCGTTGCCCAGCCCATTGATACTTCCTGAGGATATTGTGGGAAGACAGCAGGCTTCTACTGGGTAAGAGCGCACCAGTTCCTCTATGTGTTCATCTACTTCCTGCCTTGCTACTGGGCAGTTGGGTTATGACCTCAGTCTCCATGACACTCACATCCTACAAGGGCACTAACTAGGGTTGGGAATTGCCAGGGACCTCACAATATGATATTATCATGATACTTAGGTGCCAACACGATATATATTGCGATTCTCAAGATCTATTTAGCTTCCAATTCGATACTGTGATTTTTTAGCATTTCGATGTTCCAAACATATTGCTCAGCATATGTCTGTTGCACAGGGACAAGAGAGAGCCGTGAGAAATTGAGTTTTGATCAGTAATATAAATAAATGTGCTGAAAACAAATTGGCTCCCTATTTAAAAAGAATATGGAGTTTTTGGTGCAGGTACAGCCAACAAGAGCAAAAATAATATTGCAATATTGTCAAAACGATACGATATAAAATCAAAAATAATGTCCTGATGTGTAACTGTATCTATTTTTTCCTCCATCACTAGGCACTACCAGGATGTTGCTGTGCCAGAGGTCAGAGATGACACCAGCCTACATCAGAACCTCTACTGGGATGGATAGGCTTAGTTCAAGAATACTGCATCCCAATGCTCTATTGTAAATACCACATGGCAGGGATTAATGACAGACATGACAAGGAAAGACACAGAAAAGGAATTTAAAAAAAATATTTAGAGAGAATAGAAAAGCAACTTCTAATTGTTCATCGAAGAACATTAGAAAAAAAATAAAATAAAACATTTAATAGCTGTTAGGCACAAATTGGTGGTTAAGTTGCATGATTTAGCACGCATAATTAGGCTGTTTGAAAGGAGAAGGAACAAAGAGTGTTACTTGAAGCATTCCTATTTTGTCTGCATGAGAAGAGAAAGCTTTGAATTCACAGAACGCATTCATGAAGTTTCTTACAGCATAATATCTACATTTCAAATACTGACAGGAGTCTGTGAAATATGTTCAAACTAATGTTCTCTCAAATTCTCTCAATGCAAACCTCTCCTGCATACTGTACAGTCATGATAGTAATGGAATGGGTCAACTGTTTTGCTGAATATGCCTTCATATCCAGTCTTGTCACTATGCGTTGGGCTTGTAAGGGTTGCCAGAGGTGAAGGGTTATCTAGAAGGGTCCATGGGAACCAAGCTTGAGAGGATCTCACTGGCTGTCCTATCAGCTATTGCAGCAGCAGAGACAGAGCACTCCCTTCCTCTAATTGATGAGGTGCAACCCCCAACGAGTGAGCAGAGAGTAGACATGGGAGACATTAGACACAACTGCTGTGAATGCTGTTGTCCCACACCAGAATAAAACAACAACTGACATTATTCACACTGCAAATTAGGTGTGCTGTGCTGATACTTTGTCTGCTTTGTCTGCTGTCTTTGGATGCTGGTTGGAGAATGCATTAGACCTATGAGAGGAATGTATTAACAGTCCCTTATCTGATTCATATACTACACCACTGGTGGGGGAGTATCCCTCATGTTCACAACCTCATTAAACACATTGCCATGGTGATTTGTATGGGTAATGTGTAAGGAACATACAGTACTAGTGTCTGTGTTTTACCATAAGGATTCTGTGGAAAGGCTGTGTGTTTGACAGTCATTCATGACAGTGGCACACACCGCATCACGTCATTCCATAGTAAAGGAAACCTGCTCCCATGTAGTTGCTCTTTCCTTTTCCTGCTGAAGCTTGCCTGTTTCCCCCGTGCCAGCCCACAGGAAGCCAGGCAAAGCCCAGGGCGTGCTCTCCAAATGTCACTCTATGACATAACTCTCACATGCACACCACCCAAAAGTTATGGAAACTCACTCTAATATCTTTCACAGGAAATATCAGCAGTCATGATTTCGTATCGTGAAACCACCTGCTTCCTTGCAACCAACTGGAGCCAGCACTGAATCATGCTGTTTCTGCAGAGTCATGATGTATGACGAAGGTGTTTAATAGGAAGATTGACAAAAGCTGTCAGAAAATGGGCTGTTAGAACAAGCGTTTGCGTACTTCAGTTATTCTCAGGATAAATGTATCATCTGTCCAGCACCTAACAGTGCAAATGACCCACAGAGGTGGTGAAATTAGTAGCTGGTCAACTCTGAAAACATCCCTCAGAACAACTCCACAGCACTTGTTTGCTTGGTGAATCAGCTCTTTGATGTTGAGAAGGGAGGAAGAAGACTGAGTGGTGAAAGGTGCTTCAGGATAATTACCCCTCAGCGCCATAGGCTAGTTGGATAGACAACATACATGGTTACACACACACACACACACACACACACACACACACACACACACACACACACACACACACACACACACACACACACACACACACACACACACACACACACACACACACACACACACACACACACACACACACACAATAGTTCTCCAGGTGACAGACAGCTTGACACTTAGTGAAATTGTGTTTGGGTGTTTTTAGGAAGGGGAGAAGCTTTTGATGCTATTAGAGGCACATGTACTTGTCTGCCATAGAGCTGGAGGGGCTGAGGGACCTGCACGTCTGGGCTCCTCTGCTTCTCTGTGTAGACTACTACGCAAACCCCGTAGAACGGCTCTAACGCCTTAGCCCTTTTTCTGGCAGTCACTGAAAAAGTTTTCCTAAAACACAGTACGGCATTGGTTGCTATATGTAACTTAAATGCCTTGCCAAGCTATGTCTTTGTTTCTAAAGCCTCACTGACAGAAATCAGATGTTAAAATTGTTTTATTATTTTGTCGTCTTTTGCCAGGATCACGTTTGGCGAGTGAATTATGTCAAGGGAGGGGTTCCTAACATAAACTTAATTTCTAGGCTGAGTGCTGGATGTTTTCAATAACTCTCTCACTCCCTGCTACAAACAAACACTGATGCCGCGCAGTGCCAAGAAACCAGTCAGGGGATTGCTGAATGATTTATGTGCTTTAAACTCTAATTCCAGTGAAATCAAGACCATGTCTGATGCAGTAAATCATTCTCATACCTACAGAACACATCGCCGAATTGACATGATGTGGCGATAGGCCACTCTGCCACCCTCTCCATGCCACTAGAACCAGGCACTGCATTTCCTGTTGGGTGGAAACAAACAGACAAATCCCCAACAGAGCATGTTCTTTGGATGAGACTCTCCTTAGTAAATCACAGGTGTGGCACACCTCTTAACTTGTCAGGCTGTTGATCAGTCTACCAAACAGAGGTTGAGAGGTCATCCTGTGATCTTGTGTCGATGACATAACTGATTAAGGATTGTTTGGAACCCTGGTGCTTCTAAACCTGACAGGTGGAAAACACATCCAGCTCAAGTGTCATCACAGACAGGCAGAGATCCCAGGAGGATCAGCCCAGCACAGCTCGTCCAGTAGAGGTGGTTAAACAACAGGCTTTACCCAGGAAAGTTCACTCAGTAAAGGTGGTTAAAACACAGGTTCTACCCAGCCAAGCTCACCCAGTAGAGATGGTTAAACCACAGGTTCTACCCAGCCCAACTCACCCAGTAGAGATGGTTAAACCACAGGTTCTACCCAGCTCACCCAGTAGAGATGGTTAAACCACAGGTTCTACCCAGCTTACCCAGTAGAAGTGTTAAACCACAGGTTCTACCTAGCCCAGCTCACTCAGTAGAGGTGTTAAACCACAGGTTCTACACATCCCAGCCCAGCTCACCCAGTAGAGATGGTTAAACCACAGGTTCTACCCAGCCCAACTCACCCAGTAGAGGTGTTAAAGCACAGGTTCTACACATCCCAGCCCAGCTCACCCAGTAGAGATGGTTAAACCACAGGTTCTACCCAGCCCAACTCACCCAGTAGAGATGGTTAAACCACAGGTTCTACACATCCCAGTTCACCCAGTAGAGATGGTTAAACCACAGGTTCTACACATCCCAGCTCACCCAGTAGAGATGGTTAAACCACAGGTTCTACCCAGCCCAACTCACCCAGTAGAGGTGTTAAAGCACAGGTTCTACACATCCCAGCCCAGCTCACCCAGTAGAGATGGTTAAACCACAGGTTCTACCCAGCCCAACTCACCCAGTAGAGATGGTTAAACCACAGGTTCTACACATCCCAGCTCACCCAGTAGAGATGGTTAAACCACAGGTTCTACCCAGCCCAACTCACCCAGTAGAGATAGTTAAACCACAGGTTCTACACATCCCAGCTCACCCAGTAGAGGTGTTAAAGCACAAGTTCTACCCAGCCCAGCTCACTCAGTAGAGGTGTTAAACCACAGATTCTACCCATCCCTGCTCACCCAGTAGAGGTGTTAAACCACAGGTTCTCTCTAGAGCTCCAGGGCTCTATACTCCAGGTGACAAACTCATTAGGTCTCATGTACGGCTAATGACTAGGAGTGCTGAGTGCCATAGCCGACACCCTTTAAACTCAGACGATTTATGACCTGTTTAAGTATAGATGTTTGCCAACTGGACCTTGTACAATTCCCCTGAGACTGTCGCTAAAGTCCAATGATATGTTTGAACTGAGTATCAATTCAGCCACCATCAAGCTATTAAAACATAGATTTCACAGCTTGATTTTAGCTGCAGCTGGATTTATGGCCTACCCTGAACCCTCATGTTTTCTCCATTATGCTCTATTGCAGGGGTACTCAATTAATATTTTAAAAGGTCTGGTCACACTAATTTCCTAGATGGCAAAGGTCCAGATGGATATTGTCATTTATCGACGCAGCAACAAACCCCCACCTCGCAATCCATGCAACACCAAACTGTTCACACCCCCTTTTTTGACCAATATTTTTTCTGTTTTAATGCCTCTTTCTCTTTCTCACAAATCTACAATCTACTTTTTTTGCTGTTTTAAAGCGCATTTCCTGCTATTTCATCTGTTTGTTTATATGATATGTCATCTGTTTGTTTATATGATACCAGGGGTCGGAGCCCGAGACCACCCCCCCCAAAAAACTACAAACAATATATATTATATATATTGTATACGACCGGGTTCTATTCCAATCAGCTAAATACAAGAAGAAGTGGCTCCAGTGGGCAACCGATCACCAACACAGCACAACTGAGGAGTGGAAAAACATTACCTGGAACATGATAGCGAGTTGCCAATAGAGGATCTTTGGGATGAGATGGATCGGGCTGTTTGCAGCATGAATGTACCACCATCCAATCTGTAGCAACTGCGTGACACCATCAAGTCAGCATGGCCCACCATCCCGTTGGAACATTTTCGAAATCTTGTAGAATGCCCTGAACAATTCAGGTTGTTCTGGAGCCAAAGGGGGGTCCGACCCGGTACTACATGGGTGTACTTAATAAACTGGCTGATGAGGTTATATATACAGTATATACACTGAACAAAAATATAAACGCAATATAAACGTAAAGTGTTGGTCCCATGTTTCATGAACTGAAATCCCAGAAGGGTTCCATTCGCAGAAAAAGCTTATTTCTCTAAAATATTGTGCTGAAATTTGTTTAAATGCCTGTTAGTGAGAATTTCTCATTTGCCAAGATAATCCATCAACCTGACAGGTGTGGCATATCAGGAAGCTGATTAAACAGCATGATCATTACACAGGGGCACCTTGTGCTAGGCACAATAAAAGGCCACCTTAAAATGTGCAGTTTTGTCACACTACATAATGCCACAGATGAGGGACCACGTGTGACCACGCCAGCCCCAGCACCTCCACATCCGGCTTATGTGGGTGTGGGGAGGCCTTTTGTGAGGAAAAACTGATTTCCTGAGCCTGGCTGCCAAATGGTTGGGGCTATAACCTCCAAGGCCCACCTATGGCCCAATGAATTTATTTCAATTGACTGACACTAGATACTGACTTGTGGATGGACTATCCTAGCAAAGCAGAAATGCTCACTAGCAGGGATGTAAACAAATGCGTGACTCATTTCAGGAAGCTAGGCGTATGTCACGCTTCACTTGTTCACAGGAGAGACATTTGAATGTAAACTTTTTTTGTGGATCAAAATGTGTATTTTGGCAGAAATGCCATCTGGAACCTGTGAACTTTCATTTGCCTTAATAACACATTTGTATTCCATCTGTAAATACGAATTCAATTGTTAAATTACGAGCCTAGTTGGTTTAGCCATGGAAAAAGCCAGGAACCTTCCCGCTATCTTGTTCTAATTCAAATAAACACGAGCTGATTCTCTAGGATTAGAACATCTAACATGCTGTATCTTTGTACAGCTTAGAGGAATCATACATAAGTGTCCAACCCACACAGACAGGTCATTTGGATGTGATTTATCCTGGGATTCATATTTGGTTTCTGGCTAACGGCAAGCCCTGCCAGACAAAGAGCACAGTGTGGCAATAACTAAACTGCAGTAATGATACCTTCCTATAATTGACATGAACTTGTTATTTCATCCCGCTGTGATTTGTTTAAAATGTTGTAATTGGCAGTGGTGTGTAGGCATTGCATGTCACACAGAGACACTTGACTTCACCAGTGAAACTTCAGTATAACAGGAGACTCCACCACTGTAAATGTCCTACAGTAACAATAACTCGAGTCACCTGACCTCCCAACTCTCTGAGAACCCACCAGAGTTTATTGGTTAGCTCGTAAAGGTGCAGCAATAGGAAAGGCCTCACCACAGGTAGGTGGGGGTATGTTAATGCCTGCGGTGAACAGACTGTTTCCTTCCCAATAAGAAAAGATGAAAGGGCCCTTTGTCATCATTATTAAAGGGGGAAACATAGGTAACAATTCTGATTGGCTAGCTACTATTTATTGCTGCTCAATTAGTAATAGGTCCTTCCACAGAACTGTCCTCCATAAAAACAAAGCACCTGGAGGGACAAGCACAATATCGAGGTCTTAGTATTGACTCACTAGACATAAATGACCTTCAATGGCCTGGGAATTGCGTAGCCACGCACGACTCCAACACCATCATTAAGTTTGCTGATGACACGACTGTGGTAGGCAGTGTGGCGACATGACTCAACAACCTCTCCCTCAACATCCGCAAGACAAAGGAGCTGATCGTAAACTACAGGAAACAAAGGACCGAGCACGCCCCTATCCACATCAACGGGGCTGTAGTGGAGTGGGTCAAGAGTTTCAAGTTCCTCGGTCCACGTCACTAAGAATTAAAATTGTCCACACACACCAACACAGTCATGCAGAAGGCACAACAATGCCTCTACCCCTCGGGAGCCTGAAAAGATTTGGCATGGGCCCTCACATCATCAAAAAGTTATACAGCTGCACCCTTGAGAGCATCTTGACTGGCTGCATCACTGCATGTTATGGCAACTGCTTGGCATCCGACAGCAAGACGCTACAGAGGGAGATGCGTACAACCCAGTACACCAAACAGGACCTTGAACACCTTCTACCCCCAAGCCATAAGACTACTAAATAGTTAACCAAATAGCTACCTGGACAATCTGCATTGACCCTCTTTGCTCTAAATGTTTAAACTCATCACAGAAGCTGCTGCTACTGTTTATTATCTATCCTGTTGCCTAGTGACTTTACCCGCACCTATATGCACATACAGTATCTACCTCAATTACCTTGTACCCCTTCACATAGACTTGGTACTAGTACCCCGTGTAAATATCCATGGTGACTTTACTCAATGTGCCTTTATCCTTGTGTCATTATATTTATATAATTTTCTCTCTGCATTGTTGGGAAGGCTCTGTAAGTTAGCGTTTCACTGTTAGTCTACACATGTTGTTTACAAAGCATGTGACAAATAAATTGTTATATGAATTTGATGAGATTTTTTAAATTTTTAGGGACATCTCAATTAAGAGGAGGTGAGAAAGAGTGATTTTAGGCGAGAGAGGGGAAAGAGGGAAAGAGGGGGGCTACTGATCGACACCACCTGCAGCTGCCTGTTGCCCCATTCTCCTGGAGCCAGAATATTGGAGTTAAATCCCCCTATCCCACACAGCAGCCACACAGCCCAGAGCCCAGCAGTCAGGCATTAGAAGATGGAGGTCTGGACAGTGACAAAGAGCCCACTCAGAGCAGATAAGTGAGCCGGAGATAACACAGAGAGACACGATAATGTCTCATAACAAAAGGTTGAGAGAGAGAGACACGGGCCTTAGTTGGGCATGTTATTAAGCACGCCTTTGAGATGTTGTTCTCCACATTGGTACTGTGAGAGGGAGAGGCATGGTGGCTGAATGATTTGTTTTTAGTAGACCTCGCCCTCTCCCCCAAGTAGGCTGGTGTGTCACCCCCCCCACACACACTCTAGTATGGCATCATTATAACCTGCTTCTTGGTATGATTCCAGAAAGACTAACTGCAGATTTTTTTACATATTTTTTAAAATTTAAACTTCATTTAACAATGCAATTCAGTTAAGAACAAATTCTTATTTACAATGACGGCCTACCTGATACTGCTTACAGTTATGTGCAGTGAAGTAGGATAAGCAACATCAATGAATGTTTCTAGGAGTCCTGTCTTGGGTTTATGGTGTGAACATCCTTGGTGCGCATGCAACTTCTGGAGAAGTATGAATGCAATCTGTAAGATGGCTCAAATATGTACAATTCAAGTCGGAAGTTTATATATCACCTTAGACAAATACATTTAAACTCAGTTTTTCACAATTCCTAACATTTAATCCTTGTAAAAATTCCCTGTCTTAGGTCAGTTAGGATCACCACTTTATTTTAAGAATGTAGAATAATAGTAGAGATAATTATTTATTTCAGCTTTTATTTCTTTCATCACATTCCCAGTGGATTAGAAGTTTAGATACACTCAATTAGTATTTGGTAGCATTGCCTTTAAATTGTTTATCTTGGGTCAAACGTTTCGGTTAGCCTTCCACACGCTTCCCATAAAAAGTTGGGTGAATTTTGGCCCATTCCTCGTGACAGTGCTGGTGTAACTGAGTCAGGTTTGTTGGCCTCCTTGCTCGCACAAACTTTTTCAGTTCTGCCAACAAATGTTCTATGGTATTGAGGTCAGGGCTTTGTGATGGCCACTCCAATAACTTGACTTTGTTGTCCTTAAGCCATTTTGCCACAACTTTGGAAGTATGCTTGGGGTCATTGTTCATTTGGACGACCCATTTGAGACCAAGTTTTAACTGATGTCTTGAGATGTTACTTCAATATGTACGCGTCATTTTCCACCCTCATGATGCCATCTAGTTTGTGAAGTGCACCAGTCCCTCCTGCAGCAAATCACCCCCACAACATGATGCTGCCACCCCACTGAGGTCTTGGCTGATTTCTTTTGATTTTCCCATGATGTCAAGCAAAGAGGTACTGAGTTTGAAGGTATAACTTGAAATACAACCACAGGTACACCTCCAATTGACTAAAATGATGTCAATTAGCCTATTGGAAGCTTCTAATGCCATGACATAATTTTCTGGAATTTTCAAAGAAGTTTAAAGGCACAGTCAACTTAGTGTATGTGAACTTCTGACCCACTGGAATTGTGATGAAGTGAATATGTTAAATAATCTGTCTGTAAACAATTGTTGGAAAAATTACTTGTGTCATGCACAAAGTAGATGTCCTAACCAACTTGCCAAAACTATAGTTTGTTAACAACAAATTTGTGGAGTGGTTGAAAAACAAGTTTTAATGACTCCAACCTAAGTGTATGTAAACTTCCCGAATTAAAATGTATATAAACATTATATTTGGGAGCAGTTTAACGGAGTGGACATTCTCCCTTTGTCTTTATATCTGATTTTTGTCCAACTACTGTGAAAAGTTTGGATGTGCGTAAAACCCTCAATAGTCTATTTTGTTTTAATATTATTATACCCAAGGAGAGCAATTATGCTGCTTGTAAGTTCATTTAGAGATAGCCTATTTAAAATAAGTTGTTTAGTTGTTCACAACTTGATTAGAATTATTCACTCTCTTTTTAGGCCTTAGCAATAATACATTTTATCTTGCTTATTAACAACGTTTGGCCATGCTCAACCATAACGCAATTTACAGTAGGCCTATATCAGTGTGAATGCTATGTATATATTTCCACATTCAAGCGATGCATTTACTTTGAACAATGTTGACTACAAACAAGTTCAAGTTCAAGTTAACATATTTAGCAAAGATGGATTAGGTCTACATTTTGCTATTCCATTTATGTAAGCTGTTTATTAACAAACTATAATGGACTAACATTGGAATCGGACTAACATTGGATTTGGAGTTGATTCCAAGGTACTATATAAAAGACCGTAAATACACAATTTGAAGCAACCACATATTTAGCCATGGTGCACGTTCTGATTGGCCACTGAGGGGCCAAGTCTCAACACAACCACAACTGGTTTATTCATCAAAAGCCACTGTCAGCACTGCGCCAAAAACATATTGGTTGTGAAAATAGCAAAAATATTTCTGACACACCCCCGAACCTATAGCGCTACTGTCACTATGTTATGTTGATTCAAATAGAGCCCAAACACACACACAACAGAGAGTCATATTCTTAGCATAAAATAACAGACTTCTATAGGCCCTTAAAAAACTAAAGGTATCATATCCCAGTGCTGTTGGCATTTGCATCACAAGCACCTTGAGAACACAGGTGGTCTATTGATGGGGAAATGTAGGCTACACAAGTCACCAGGAGATGGTATATCATTGACACCTTCACATAGAGATCTTTTAAAGTTTGTCTTTGTGAGCAGTGTATCATCATATAGTCAGCCAGCCTTGAGGGCATGTCATCCAGCAGAGCCCTGGGGATCTGACAGCTTACACTGAGAATGGAATGTAATGGTTGTCCACATCAAATCTATTGTGTTGTCTACAATGACCCTGTGACCTGCTGACATACAGACTGCCCCTCTGTGCTACTATTACAGTGGGCCTGCTACTCCACTCACCTTTATGGAACATCATAAAGAGTCTTCACCTCCTTTTCCCTGGTGACATACAAAGCCCTCTACATTGTGACCAAGTTATGTTATCTCCCGCTTTCTGATGGATTGACACTAATAAGACATGCAGGCCTCTTCATTGGAAATAAATTATTAGGGGAATGGAAATAATGTTGGCAGTTTTGCACAGAGGAGCCATTGTTTGGGTAAGCTCAATGGCCAACAAATACCTGACATATTTTCAAAGTCCAAGCTAGAATCTTACTTCCCACTTTCCAAAATGAACTACAAACTCCTTGAATTACTTGAACTTCGGACATGTCATGCTTTGAGAGGGTGAGCTGAGGAGAAGCCATCATTTGATCCAAACTGACAAGGAGCTTGAGGAAAAAATGAATAAAACACATACGGTTCTTAAGTCTTTCTCTGTCTCTCTCTTGAGAATGGGCCAGCAAAATAATAGTTGAGTAAATGTTAAAACAGAGAGAAACAGACTGAACTTTGGGGTGTAAATGATTAAGACTTTGGTGTGATTTGAGTCTGTTTTGGTTGTGTGTGTGGTGTATGCCTGTGTGTGTGTGCATGTGTGTATGGTGTATGAATGTATGTACAGTATGTCTGTGCATTTGCATGTGTGTTGAATGTTAACCTTGAATGCTCCTTCTCTCCAGAATGCTAATAAACATGCTAGTGGTACTAGAATGTTGTGAAGATGAACACACCACTGATGACCACTTCAACTCCCTTATGCTGCCAGTCAAAATATTCCTCCTGCTAACAACACACAGTAAGAATAAACAAAACACTTTGGAATATCAAACCAGTAAAAGATCCCAACTTCATCCTGGTTGAACTACTGTGTGCCCATCGAGGGACTGGCCAGTGGAATCTCATAAAGATGCAGAATCTTAATTTGAGCCAGTTTGCTACTGCAGGAAAATCCTGCAGCAACAGGACATTTGAATTATTATGTGGATTATAATTAATGAAAATTGTTGTAGGGGTTGATCCATTTTTCATAAGGGAAAATCAAGTCAGAAGTTTCCAAGTGGAAATTACAAACTTACGTAGCCTTTTTAAACCTTAAAGTTTTAAGTTCTCCTGCAACAGGGTGGTCAAATTAAGATTCTACATCTGTAAGGCATGACAGACAACGTTATGGGAGTAAGAGGAAGGCAGTGCATAGGGGTCTATCTCCATGGAGACCATACCATGTGGGAGAGAGGGAACCTCAGTGAGAGTTGTTTGTCTAGACTAAGTAAGCATCTAGTTCTGGGTGAAACCCAAGGCAAGGCTTTGGGGTTGTCCCCTTCATGCGCTTGACTAGGAGCATGCTAACATTTCTGACACCAGTATTAGCACTGCCCAGCTTAGCCCAGCTCTAACAGGAGTATCCATAGCAACCTGGTGATACTGTAAAACACTGTTGGCTATCTACAGTACAGCAACAGAGAATAGTGCTTCATGGAGCAGAGCCATAAACCTGCTGATGTTTTTGCTTTTGTCTTTAGAAGGAACAAAATTACTGGAGCAAATGAGGGAATGATTGATTTGGAATGCTTGTTCTGTGTGTCCAACCTATTAGACCACTGAGCTCCAATTAGAGAGCAGCTGCTTTGAACTATTACCTGCTACCAAAATGGGAAACGTGTTGTCCCTAAGGACCTTGGGAGCATGGGATGCAGAGTCACTACAGAAGCCACTACATTCAGAGTCTCTGTCACCTGATGCCAGAAGCCACAGCAGAAAAATACCTGGAGAGTCAATGCAATGATGGGAGAATTCAATTCTTATTTTGGAAACTCTGGACTGGCAAGCTACAATGAGCATGTAAGCATAGCTAGCATCTCTCACTAAAGGTTAATGGATACTGTTAGAGAGAGGATTCATATTGTGTAAATAAACCTGTTCATTGCAGATGTCTGTGATAAAGCATGCCAACAGACGCTCTCAAGTAAATCATCTACACGCAATTGAACTTTAAAATAAAAGTTAATGGTTCCTTATTAATGTGAAATTATATTTTCACTTTACAGAATTATGTTTGACTTGTCCAATAAAAATAAAATAAAATCACACTTTTAGCACCTCATCACAACCCAGCAGAGGTCCGCTGTGGCTTTCCTCACTTCAAAGACGGCCTAATGGGAGATAATTTACAGCCTCTTGAGTTAGAGGTGATTTTTTTCTGCTGTAAACTGCCATTATTCATGGTCCTGTCATCTTAGGAGCTGCCTAACACTCCCCTGACCCCTGACACAAAAGAGCACACAAAAGTGTGTGTTTTAGTCTGTGTGTTTGTGTTCAGGCACCCTGGTGTATGCTGACATAGATTTCCATACAGCAGAGGAAACATATTATCACACTAAGACATATTCTGGGTATGTGCAAATGTACTTGGTGAAAAAAGCTGATTCTGATCTGAATATAGTGTTGAAGTGTCACGCCTTGGTCTTAGTATTTTGTGTTTTCTTTCTTTATTTGGTCAGGCCAGGGTGTGACATGGGTTATTGTGGTGTGTTTTTGTCTTAGGGGTTTTGTGGGGTGTCTACGTAGTCTATGGCTGCCTGAGGTGGTCCTCAATCAGAGTCAGGTGATTATTGTTGTCTCTGATTGGGAACCATATTTAGGCAGCCATATTCTGTGAGTGTTTCGTGGGTGATTGTTCCTGTCTTTGTGTTTGCACCAGATAGGGCTGTTTCGGTTTTCATTTCGTTATTTTCGTAGTTTCTGCATGTATAGGTTTTCCTTCATTAAAATATCATGAATCATCATCACGCTGCATTTTGGTCCGATCCTTGTTCTACCTCTTCATCAGAGGAGGAGATAGAAGAGAGCCGTTACATGAAGACAAGGTCCACTGAGTAAATGGAGTACAATTCAGACCAGTTGGGGTAATTTTAAATAACTTGAAATGTTGACAACCTACCCCAGCCAAACCCTAACGGCAATTTTGTGCTGACCTATGGGACTCCCAATCACAGCAGTTGTGATACAGCCTGGATTCAAACCAGGGTCTGTAGTGACGCCTCAAGCACTGAGATACAGTGCTTTAGACCATTGCGCCACTCAGGAGCCCATTACATAGGGACGTATTATATAACATTTGTTTTGGAGAATCATCAGCTCGGAAGACATTTTAAAATGCTAACAAAGACTTGAATGGATAATGATATATATATATATATTTTAAGCCAAGTGCAAGTTTAGTTTTAAAGAGTAACAATGTTGGTTGCAAGAGAAAGGATACAAAAATAAGAACTAATGTGGAAAGCGAGTATCTACAGATCTACAGTATCTGAGACAAACAACATTTACATTACATAATTTAGATCTTATCCAGAGCACTATCTACACCTTATGACAACCAGTGGAACAGCCACTTGCATCTAAATCTTGTTGGGGGGGGTGAAAGGGGGTGAGAAGGATTACTTACCCTTACTTACCCTATCCTAGGTATTCCTTGAAGAGGTGGGGTTTCAGGTGTATATAAAGGACTGGGCACTTGGACCTCTGGGCACTCATTAGAAAGGACCACCTGTTCCCCAGAGCTATGGAGCATGAAAGTAGATAGGGGGTCAATCAACCACACAGTGCTGGTATTTGGCAGCATTCGAGGGTGACAGATAATCCCGTCATTGTCCTGTATCAATGACCTGGCCACTGCTCCACAGCAGAAAATAACCGAACAGAGAGCTTGGGTCTGTGGTACTGTATATCTGTACCCCTTAGCGGCTCCTAATCTAGCTACTCTGACATGATATCTGATTAGCTATCTGGTTAGAAGGTATTCAGGGCAGCTACAGCTGGGCAGGCTTGTTGGGGAAGCTGAGTGACGTCCCTCTTCATCTGTGAAGGCCGCTCCCTTTCATGTGACCAGGTCACGTGAAAAGGGGCTCCAGAAAATGAGAGATTGATCAGCAAGACAACATATGTCGTCTTTCTGTCCTACCTGTCTCGCCCAGTCTGAGATGACAGATGTTCTTCTACCACAGTGTATCATTGGCGGGGCGATTGGAAAAAAGACCTCCTTAGAAAAGACACAATTGATGTGGATTCGTCCTGTGTTTGCAATGCTTTCTTATGATATGAGGTATCTGAGCTGCATGGCAACCTGGTTTAAAAAGTATCAGTCACCTTTTCACTTTTCTAAAGTACATTTTGCGAGGTGCCATGATTTCACCTCCGCTTGTCCCTGGGGATATGTCTGTATGTGATATCATTGGGAAATGTAATCTGTGTTGATGATCTAATGAATGTTCAGAGAAGAAGACTCCATTAAAGAAGTCCCTGGCAGGAATGTCTCTATTAATACTAGGGTGTTTTGTTTCCCCATCTTGATGAAATAAGTATCTCCTCACATAAAATATGTCACTCCTCACATGTCTTCTCTTACCTGGTAGAGTTACAGTACATCAAACCAGAGACACTAGTTCCAAGATGGCTGTGGAAGGCAAAAAAAAACTAAATAATTTGTTTCCTCACAGGCCTGAGTGGCCTGCCCACAAAAGAGGCATAGCCTCCTTCTCTATGTTATGCTCTTAAACGGTTCCAAAAGGGTTCTTTGGCTACCCCCATAGGATAAACCTTTTTGCTTCCAGGAAGAAGCCTTTTTGGTTCCAGGTAGAACGCTACATGGAACCCAAAATAGTTCTACCTGGAACCAATATGGTTCTACCTGGAACCAAAAAGGGTTCTACCTGGAACGCAAAAGGGTTATTCAAAGTGTTCTCCAATCAGGACAGCTGAATAACCTTTTTAGGTTCTAGATAGCACCTTTTTTTCTAAGAGGGTAGGGGTGGGATGCCTTCTTGTGCTTCTCTATGGAAAAGGAACAATCAAAGGGAGCACACACAGCCATCATGGCACAGGGGGTTAGCCACCCTAGGAGCATGCCACACACGCACACCGTGACACGTTTTCCCACGCCCTGGTTCTACACTGGGCACACTCATTACAGTGCTTTGTCAGAGTCACTTAAAGCCAAAGGACAGCCGCGGGCCAGCATCTCTGTCACACTCAGAACGGCCCAGCCCTAACTCAGCTACATGACAAATCACCAGCCCCCACACACCAACGAGGTGACCATAAATAACGCCAGGGCCAGGTGCCAGGTGGAAATGAACACCTCCACCTCTCAATTAAGCTCTCAATTAAGACTGTTTTACATTTCATTTAGGCTACTCAATTTTCAGATTAATTCTTTTTGTGGTGAAGTACAGTACTAAAGGATTAGATTGAAAGAAACAGGAACATACAAAACATTTATTCCTTCAACGACTGCATAATAATGGACGTAATTATCAACAAGTGGACTCTAAACCATCTTGTCTTTAAGATGTCTCTAAGGTGTGTTTGGATGGGAAGGTATTGATTGTAATTGCATTTCTCCCTGTCAGCCACTGGATCCAAGGTCCCTGAGCCCAAACACTCTGGGCATGCAGGCAGTGAAGTATCAGTCTGGCTCTGTCAGTCAGTGGCATCAAACCAAACCACCAGAAAAGATGTGACCTCCCAACCCCTGTCTGGGTGTTGAGCGCTCCTCATTTATGAACTGCTCTTAACAATGGCCTTTAGCTGTCCATCGACCTGAGCGCCATATTTCTACCTCTAGAGTGACTCCAGTATTGACAGGCTTACACAACACATAGCTAGAGTGACATTGATCAATGCAAATAGGGGTTATTCATTCGTACATTCATCAATTCATTCAAACCACTGTAGGCACATAATCTATAATGAAAGCATAACATGCACTAATAAACTAAATGTATTTCATAATTTGCCTTTTAGAGAGGTATCCCTCATCATGGCCCATTTTCAAGTTGATGTTGACCCAGATTTGTCACATTATGAATGACTGACTCTGACAACGTGTTACAAATCGGCACAAAACTTCATGAATCACCCGAGGGGCATGAAGATTTTCAAAACAGCCTAAATGGAAACTCATTATTTGTATAAATGCATCACTAGCTGGCTCACTGGGGCCTTCATATATCTTAGCCGTTATCTGATTAAAGAATTTTTGAATATTTTGCATACTGAAGGATTTGTTTTCCTGGAGTGCAGTATCACTTGGTTGTTTTTGGTTATTATAGAATGTCGAAGCCTTGGGAAGCTTTGTGGAAGACGCTCTTCAACTGTTTAACTCAGTGTTTTGCAAGTGTAAACAATCCTTTGGACCATGGTTTGACAATATTTCTCAAAAGTCCAAAGACACACAGCTCGGCCCCACCCCACACCCTCTGGCCTTTCTCACTTGGCCTCTCTGTAATTACTTAGTCCTCCACAGATTGACTGACAGGCCCTGTCCTTCATACTTCAAAGGAAAGCACCCTTCTCAAGTTTATACCATTTTCCCAACTAGAAAGAGAAGTACAGCTGTTGCAATATCACTTGAACTAAACCCCTCGAAAAAGGGTCAAATTCCTGAAGGACCAAGGGTTCATGGGGATGTAACTTGTTTCTCCTAGCTTTTCATTAAATATGCCCGGTTCATTTTCACATCAAACTTCTTGGAGGTTAAACAGACATTTTAAGTCAGTCAACTAAATCCAAACAGCCATTAATCATGTTTGGAATGCTAAGGATCATCACGCTACTGTCTCTTTAATCAAAGCAGTAATTATATACCAAACTGTGCTTTTCAACTGGCTCTACTGCAGGAGTGGAGCGATTAGCTAAATCCACATTCTAAGTTGTAAGCCATTGGTGAATGTGCCCTAGTTGGCACCAATGTCCGTTTCCAGGCAGCACTGTGGCCAATGCAGTTTAAAGTATAGAGATGCTGTGACTGGTCATAACATACTTTACCTTTGGAACAGAGCAACTGCCAGGTTGGAGAATGGGAGAGGGAAGTTTTGAAACAGAAGAATGTTGATTCATACAGTGGATGGTGGCATGTGTAGGCCTATTGGTATGGGGGCTATGGTCTTACGCCAAGATTCTTATGCCCCTGCATGTTTATGTTAGTGGAAGCAAAGTGTGTCAGGCCTCCCCTGGAAACTGTGGTCACTACAAGGCCCTATAAATTCTCATTAAAGTTGTGTCACTCTAAGATATACTTCCATCGTTATCCTCTCACACACAACTGTAGTAAAATAGTACTACAGCACAATGAGTGGGAGGTAGTTAAACATGACTTGCGATATATCTGAGTAGGAAATGTTCCCGGGTGCAGGCTTAGCGGAGGTCATGCCATCTGTGACAACACACCAAAAACTCTCAGCCAGAATTATAAGAGGCATTATGAGTGGAAAACCACTTACTGCTTTGACCACACATCTTTCCCCAAAATGTTCAGCCATATTTAGCAAAATAGCAAAACAATCCTACACTACAGTGCTTTTTCTTATGACAGGCACATTACAGCATGGCTTAATGAGAAGTTCATTCAAGGAAGAGCGGATTACAGGATAATTAAAATGATCAAGCTGATGTCATCTCAACTCTTTGTGTGGCGGCATGGTGGGTACAGGCTGAATCTAGCTCATAATCCTGCTTATCCGTATTCCTGGCTGCAATTAAACATTGTGCTAGCTCTACTGGAAGAACACAATGCACTCATTTGATTGGTTTGTGCCATTCTGCGCTGCAATACATACCCAATGTCCTCTGGAGACACAAGAATGTGTGCACTCCGCTGTTAGATTTAAAGATTTTTTTTGGTTTCACCATCAATTTGGCCCTGTCAGGGTCTCAACCTTTTAAGAAGGCAAGAGAAAGTAAAATCTACATCTATCAAAATCACTTCCGCACATTGGTGAGTAACGTTATTTTCTGTAGATCTGCCCCTACTGGAAGTATGTTGGTCATAACTACTAAACCATTTTTGCACTCGACAGAGCCCTTTCATGTAAAACTCTGAGTTTACTCACACATTTTGCTCAAAGATGGATTGATTTGTGAGTGTATATTTGAGGAAATTTGTGGTTCTATTCAAATTAACAAAAGTAATTGATGTCACTGATGTGTAGACAAAGAGAATTTACACCTTGGAATGTTAATAAGAAGTGTTACGGGGACAGTATGCTGTTACAATTAAATCACATTCATCAAGCAAAGAAAGTGCAAAATAGATATCAAAAGAGAGATAATCAAGTAGCAACACTACAGTTATTGAGGAGAGGAGTCAAGCAGTGTTGGGGAAAGGGAGTGTTTCTGCTCTAGCACTCAGTACTGTGTTTATTCTGCTTCTCTGTGTGACAACATTTCAGGATCAGTTTAGATGAGGCACAGCAGGGTCCAGTCTCCCTCTCTTCAAAGCCAGTTTCCTTCTCTTTGACAGCTGAGCAACACCCCCAGTACACCTGGCCCCACTTCCATCCTTCCCACAACTCTCTCCAGTCCACAACGTGGAGAAGGGCTAAAGGACATGTTTGTCCATGACTTATTGAGTATTGGAAGTTGTCATTAAAGAGAGGATATAGAGATGCAGCAGGGTTGACACATGACCTTTCCCTGGCATAGGGACAGCAGGGGCCACGATCCAGGAGTCCTCTCTAAGTGTGTATCATTGGCTATTTTATAGCGTGTGAAAGCTGCACATGTGAAGAGCTTGAAGCAGAATGAGAAGCTCTGTCATGTGGCTGAAATAGTAAAATCCACTAATTTGAAGGGGTGTCCACATATTATATTGTCAGCAGAAGACAATATGCTGAAACTATAAATTCAAATAAGAAACTTTAACCACTTAGTTAAATAAAGCTTACAATGAGGTGGAATGACAGGAGCCATCCACTAAAAGCCCTAGTATCATATGGTCTTGAGGAGGACAGAGCAATGAAGAGTAAGACAAATAGATTACAGATAGAAATAATGACGCTAGCTAGAAATGAATTACAGGAAAGAGGCCTCTGAATCAAAATTATGAAAAGGTGATGACCCTTGATAACCCCTTGTTTCTCCTTTGAGGGCAGAGGAGAGAAGTTGAGTTATTTGGAATAGAGCAGGCGATTAACATGAGGACTAGTACTCCTGTGTCTCCTCTTTTCAGTTTCAAGTAGAACACATTGTTTTACAGGACTAATTCAATACTCGTACTGTAGCAAAACTCAGAATCGCAATTACACTTCCCGTCTATATTCAGTTGATAGGAATGCATTTATATCCCTGCTTTCAGAAGAATCAGAAACAGATGTATGAAAGTAGTCCTGTGGTAAAACAACACAAGCATGAAGCTGATTAGGAAACGGGGATGAGTAACGACGTAATGCCTAAAACCCATAAATGAACACTTGCATTAAGATTCACTGAGGGGTGAACTGAAGAGGTGCAGGACATTCAACAGGACAGGACATACAACATTGTGTGATCAAGAGCAGAGGCTCAATCCCCCCAAACCCCAAACCAACTCAATGGACCTTTAAAAAGTGAGCTCTGAACAACTGCCAGGACAGAACAAGAGTTCCAAGGGAAAACAAGCCAATGGTAAAGAGGCCCGATCTAGCATTTAGATGAGAGTGTTTTCAGCAACCTAGTTTCATTGGGGAATAACCATTAATTCAGCACAGCAGGAGTTGAAAGGCCAGCCATTAACACTAGAGATGCTCTTTCTGGTTTACATTCACTCAAAACAAGGCTGCAATCTTCTTGATTTATAATATTACTATGTACTGGATATCACCATTTAAAACCCATTGACCTTTGACTCCAGTCCTTAGTGTTAATCCCATAGATGTGTACCAGAACTTGGCTGCTGTTAGTGTTAGCCATGGGAGTCAGAATGCACCATGACAGGCATTGGTCCCTGTTCCCCCGCCCCTGTAGTCCTGCTGCCTGCTTCCACTGGAGAGCTGTCAGGCCCCAGGGTCTGGTTAATGCACACATGCACACAGCCTGGTTTGCAAGCACCACACCACTTCAGTCTAAAGCAGGTCAATTACACACATTTACACACATTCACATCCATTTCCTCAGAAAAACATCAGAGAGAGAGAGAGAGAGAGAGAGAGAGAGAGAGAGAGAGGACTAGAGCGATGAGAGAAGGAGAGAGGGTTGGCAAGAGACCCGAGTGATTGCGCATAATAAAAAAGAGAGATTCCTCATATACAATTCCCACAATTTGCCTTCAGAAATATTTACTTTGGCTTGTGTTCAAGACACCACTAAATTATGCATGCTTCAATTATATAATAATAAATGGATTGAGGCCCTCAAACAAATGATAGGTGTGAAAAAACATGATGTCCTCAGTTTGTCTTCATCTTATACATTTGACAGCAGTGTGGGAGAAATTGGCAGATCTCTAGAAGAGACTCAACAGGTTTCATTGGGGTGGCCGTCTTAACCCAACTCTATCAATTCAAATCAAATCATTGTGTATTTGTCACGTGCACCGAATACAACAGGTGTAGACGTTACAATTTTTAAGTAAAAAAATGGGTATTAGGTGAACTATAGATAAGTAAAGACATAAAAAACAACAGTAAAAAGACAGTGAAAAATAACAGAAGTGAGGCTATAACAGTAGCGAGGCTATATACAGTAGTGAGGCTATACACAGTAGTGAGGCTATATACAGTAGTGAGGCTATAACAGTAGTGAGGCTATATACAGTAGTGAGGCTATAACAGTAGCGAGGCTATATACAGTAGTGAGGCTATATACAGTAGCGAGGCTATATACAGTAGTGAGGCTATAACAGTAGTGAGGCTATATACAGTAGTGAGGCTATATACAGTAGTGAGGCTATATACAGTAGTGAGGCTATAACAGTAGTGAGGCTATATACAGTAGTGAGGCTATATACAGTAGTGAGGCTATACACAGTAGTGAGGCTATATACAGTAGTGAGGCTATATACAGTAGTGAGGCTATAACAGTAGCGAGGCTATATACAGTAGTGAGGCTATATACAGTAGCGAGGCTATATACAGTAGTGAGGCTATAACAGTAGTGAGGCTATATACAGTAGTGAGGCTATATACAGTAGTGAGGCTATATACAGTAGTGAGGCTATAACAGTAGCGAGGCTATATACAGGCACCGGTTAGTCGGGCTAATTGAGGTAGTACGTACATGTCTGTATGGTTAAAGTGACTGCATATATGATAAACAGAGAGTAGCAGTAGCGTTAAAGAGGGGTTGGATAGGCGGTGGGTGGCGGGACACAATGCAGATAGTTTGGGTAGTCAATGTGCGGGGGGCACCGGTTAGTCGGGCTAATTGAGGTAGTATGTACATAAATCTATAGTTAAAGTGACTATGCATATATGATAACCAGAGAGTAGCAGCAGCGTAAAAGAGGGGTTGGGGGACGGGAACACAATGCAAATGTCAGAGTAGCCATTTGATTACCAGTTCAGGAGTCTTATGGCTTGGGGGTAAAAGCTGCTGAGAAGCCTTTTGGTCCTAGACTTGTCGCTCCGGTACCGCTTAACATGCGGTAATAGAGAGAACATGACTGGGGTGGCTGGGGTCTTTGACAATTTGTAGGGCCTTCCTCTGACCCCGCCTGGTGTAGAGGTCCTTGATGGCAGGCAGCTTAGCCCTAGTGATGTACTGGGCCATACACACTACCCTCTGCAGTGCCTCGCGGTCGGAGGCCGAGCAATTGCCATACCAGGCAGTGATGCAACCATGTTGAAGCTGTAGAACCTTTTGAGGATCTCAGGACCCATGCCAAATCTTTTTAGTTTCCTGAGGGGGAATAGGCTTTGTAGTGCCCTGTTCACGACTGTCTTGGTGTGTTTGGACCATGTTTGTTTGTTGGTGATGTGGACACCAAGGAACTTGAAGCTCTCAACTTGCTCCGCTACAGCCCCGTTGATGAGACGGCGTGCTCGGTCCTCCTTTTCCTGTAGTCAACAATCATGGTGTTGGAGTTGTGTCTGGCTATGCAGTTGTGGGTGAACAGGGAGTACAGGAGGGGACTGAGCAAGCACCCCTGAGGGGCTCCAGTGTTGAGGATCAGCGTGGCAGATATTTTGCCACCTACCCTCACCACCTGGTGGCGGCCCATGAGGAAGTACAGGATCCAGTTGAAGAGGGAGTTGTTTAGTCCCAGGATCCTTAGCTTAGTGATGAGCTTTGAGGGCACTATGGTGTGGAACTCTGAGCTGCAGTCATTGAATAGCATTCTCACGAAGGTGTTCCTTTTGTCCAAGTGGGAAAGGGCAGTGTGGAGTGCAATAGAGATTGCATCATCTGTGGATTTGTTTGGGCGTTATGCAAATAGGAGTGGGTCTAGGGTTTCTGGGATAATGGTGTTGATGTGACCCATTACCAACCTTTCAAAGCACTTCATGGCTACGGAAGTGAGTGCTACCGGTTTGTAGTCATTTAGGCATGTTTCCTTAGTGTTCTTGGGCACAGGGACTACGGTGGTCTGCTTGAAACATGTTGGCATTACAGACTCAATCAGGGACTTGTTGAAAATGTCAGTGAAGATACCTGCCAGTTGGTCAGCACATGCCCGGAGCACACGTCCTGGTAATCCGTCTGGCCCCGCAGCCTTGTAAATATCGACCTGTTTAAAGGTCTTAATCACTTTGGCTTCGGAGAGAGTGATCATACAGTCGTCTGGAACAGCTGATGCTCTCATGCATGCCTCAGTGTTGCTTGCCTCGAAGCGGACATAGAGGTGATTTAGCTCGTCTGGTAAGTGTGTGTCACTGGGCAGCTCGCAGCTGTGCTTCCCTTTGTAGTCTGTAATAGTTTGCAAGCCCTGCCACATAAGACGAGAGTTGGAGCCGGTGTAGTACGATTCAATCTTAGACCTGTATTGGCACTTTGCTTGTTTGATGGTTCATTGGAGGGCATGGCAGGATTTCTTATAAGCTTCCGGGTTAGAGTCCCACACCTTGAAAGCGGCAGCTCTACCCTTTAGCTCAGTGCGAATGTTGCCTGTTTTCCATGGCTTCTGGTTGCGGTATGTATGTACAGTCACTGTGGGGATGACGTCCTCGATGAACTTATTGATAAAGTCAGTGACTGATGTGGTGTACTCCTCAATGCAATCGTAAGAATCCCGGAACATGTTCCAGTTTGTGATAGCAAAACAGTCCTGTAGATTAGCATCTGACCACTTTTTTATAGACCGAGTCACTGGTGCTTCCTGCTTTAATATTTGCTCATAAGTAGGAATCAGGAGAATAGAATTGTGGTCAGATTTTCCAAATGGAGGGCGAGGGAGAGCTTTGTATGCGTCTCTGTGGAGTACAGGTGATCTAGAATTGTTTTCCCTCTGGTTGCGCATTTAACATGTTGATAGAGATTAGGTAAAACGTATTTAAGTTTCCCTGCATTAAAGTCGCCGGCCACTAGGAGCGCTGCCTCTGGGTGAGCGGTTTCTGGTTTTCTTATTTATACTTATACTTATTTCATACTTCCGGCGCCGACAGAGATGGCCGCCTCGCTTCGCGTTCCTAGGAAACTATGCAGTTTTTTGTTTTTTTACGTGTTATTTCTTACATTAGTACCCCAGGTCATCTTAGGTTTCATTACATACAGTCGAGAAGAACTACTGAATATAAGATCAGCGTCAACTAACCATCAGTACGACCAAGAATATGTTTTCCGCGACGCGGATCCTGTGCCCTGCCTTACAAACAGGTCAACGGAATTGATTCCATGCAGCGACCCCAAAAAACTACTTCGTAAAAGAGGGAAACGTAGCGGTCTTCTGGTCAGACTCCGGACACGGGCACATCGTGCACCACTCCCTAGCATTCTTCTTGCCAATGTCCAGTCTCTTGACAACAAGGTTGATGAAACCCGAGCAAGGGTAGCATTCCAGAGGGACATCAGAGACTGTAACGTTCTCTGCTTCACGGAAACATGGCTCACTGGAGAGACGCTATCCGGGGCGGTGCAGCCAACGGGTTTCTCCACGCATCGTGCGGACAGAAACAAACATCTTTCTGGTAAGAAGAGTGGCGGGGGCGTATGCCTCATGACTAACGAGACATGGTGTGATGAAAGAAACATACAGGAACTCAAATCCTTCTGTTCACCTGATTTAGAATTCCTCACAATCAAATGTAGACCGCATTATCTACCAAGAGAATTCTCTTCGATTATAATCACAGCCGTATATATCCCCCCCCCAAGCAGACACATCGATGGCTCTGAACAAACTTTATTTAACTCTTTGCAAACTGGAAACCATTTATCCGGAGGCTGCATTCATTGTAGCTGGGGATTTTAACAAAGCTAATCTGAAAACAAGTCTCCCTAAATTTTATCAGCATATCGATTGCGCAACCAGGGGTGGAAAAACCTTGGATCATTGTTACTCTAACTTCCGCGACGCATACAAGGCCCTGCCCCGCCCCCCTTTCGGAAAAGCTGACCACGACTCCATTTTGTTGATCCCTGCCTACAGACAGAAACTTAAACAAGAGGCTCCCACGCTGAGGTCTGTCCAACGCTGGTCCGACCAAGCTGACTCCACACTCCAAGACTGCTTCCATCACGTGGACTGGGACATGTTTCGTATTGCGTCAGATAAAAATATTGACGAATACGCTGATTCGGTGTGCGAGTTCATTAGAACGTGCGTTGAAGATGTCGTTCCCATAGCAACGATAAAAACATTCCCTAACCAGAATCCGTGGATTGATGGCAGCATTCGCGTGAAACTGAAAGCGCAAACCACTGCTTTTAATCAGGGCAAGGTGTCTGGTAACATGACCGAATACAAACAGTGCAGCTATTCCCTCCGCAAGGCTATTAAACAAGCTAAGCGTCAGTACAGAGACAAAGTAGAATCTCAATTCAACGGCTCAGACACAAGAGGCATGTGGCAGGGTCTACAGTCAATCACGGACTACAAGAAGAAACCCAGCCCAGTCACGGACCAGGATGTCTTGCTCCCAGGCAGACTAAATAACTTTTTTGCCCGCTTTGAGGACAATACAGTGCCACTGACACGGCCTGCAACGAAAACATGCGGTCTCTCCTTCACTGCAGCCGAGGTGAGTAAGACATTTAAACGTGTTAACCCTCGCAAGGCTACAGGCCCAGACGGCATCCCCAGCCACGCCCTCAGAGCATGCGCAGACCAGCTGGCCGGTGTGTTTACGGACATATTCAATCAATCCCTATACCAGTCTGCTGTTCCCACATGCTTCAAGAGGGCCACCATTGTTCCTGTTCCCAAGAAAGCTAAGGTAACTGAGCTAAACGACTACCGCCCCGTAGCACTCACTTCCGTCATCATGAAGTGCTTTGAGAGACTAGTCAAGGACCATATCACCTCCACCCTACCTGACACCCTAGACCCACTCCAATTTGCTTACCACCCAAATAGGTCCACAGACAATGCAATCTCAACTACACTGCACACTGCCCTAACCCACCTGGACAAGAGGAATACCTATGTGAGAATGCTGTTCATCGACTACAGCTCGGCATTCAACACCATAGTACCCTCCAAGCTCGTCATCAAGCTCGAGAACCTGGGTCTCGACCCCGCCCTGTGCAACTGGGTACTGGACTTCCTGACGGGCCGCCCCCAGGTGGTGAGGGTAGGCAACAACATCTCCTCCCCGCTGATCCTCAACACGGGGGCCCCACAAGGGTGCGTTCTGAGCCCTCTCCTGTACTCCCTGTTCACCCACGACTGCGTGGCCAGGCACGCCTCCAACTCAATCATCAAGTTTGCGGATGACACAACAGTGGTAGGCTTGATTACCAACAACGACGAGACAGCCTACAGGGAGGAGGTGAGGGCCCTCGGAGTGTGGTGTCAGGAAAATAACCTCACACTCAACGTCAACAAAACTAAGGAGATGATTGTGGACTTCAGGAAACAGCAGAGGGAACACCCCCCTATCCACATCGATGGAACAGTAGTGGAGAGGGTAGCAAGTTTTAAGTTCCTCGGCATACACATCACAGACAAACTGAATTGGTCCACTCACACTGACAGCGTCGTGAAGAAGGCGCAGCAGCGCCTCTTCAACCTCAGGAGGCTGAAGAAATTGGGCTTGTCACCAAAAGCACTCACAAACTTCTACAGATGCACAATCGAGAGCATCCTGGCGGGCTGTATCGCCGCCTGGTACGGCAACTGCTCCGCCCTCAACCGTAAGGCTCTCCAGAGGGTAGTGAGGTCTGCACAACGCATCACCGGGGGCAAACTACCTGCCCTCCAGGACACCTACACCACCCGATGTTACAGGAAGGCCATAAAGATCATCAAGGACATCAACCACCCGAGTCACTGCCTGTTCACCCCGCTATCATCCAGAAGGCGAGGTCAGTACAGGTGCATCAAAGCTGGGACCGAGAGACTGAAAAACAGCTTCTATCAAGGCCATCAGACTGTTAGACAGCCACCACTAACATTGAGTGGCTGCTGCCAACACACTGACATTGACCCAACTCCAGCCACTTTAATAATGGGAATTGATGGGAAATGATGTAAATATATCACTAGCCACTTTAAACAATGCTACCTTATATAATGTTACTTACCCTACATTATTCATCTCATATGCATACGTATATACTGTACTCTATATCATCGACTGCATCCTTATGTAATACATGTATCACTAGCCACTTTAACTATGCCACTTTGTTTACTTTGTCTACATACTAATCTCATATGTATATACTGTACTCGATACCATCTACTGTATGCTGCTGCCCTGTACCATCACTCATTCATATATCCTTATGTACATATTCTTTATCCCCTTACACTGTGTATAAGACAGTAGTTTTGGAATTGTTAGTTAGATTACTTGTTGGTTATCACTGCATTGTCGGAACTAGAAGCACAAGCATTTTACTACACTCGCATTAACATCTGCTAACCATGTGTATATGACAAATAAAATTTGATTTGATTTATTTCCTTATTGCCAGCATCCATCTGTGGTGGTAAATAAATTGCACGAAAAGTATAGATGATAACTCTTGGCAAATAGTGTGGTCTACAGTTTATCATAAGATACTCTACTTCAGGCGAGCAAAATCTAGAGACTTCCTTAGATTTTGTGCACCAGCTGTTGTTCACAAATATGCACAGACCCCCTCGTGGCAGCTTTCCCACTTGCCTTCTATGGATCCTTACGAGGCACCCTGCTCTGTGTCCTCTGTACCGGAGTCTCTTTCTCTTGCCAATAACGGGGACTTTGGCCTTGTATGGTATTAGTAGCATATCCCGTGCATCCTGCTTGTTGAAGAATAAATCTTTGTCTAATCCGAGGTGAGTGATCGCTGTCCTGATATCCAGAAGTTCTTTTTTTACCCTAAGATACAGTGGCAGAAATGTTATGTACAAAATAAGTTACGAATAATGTGAAAAAACCCCACATAATAGCACAATTGGTTAGGCGCCCGTAAAACTGCTGCCATTTCTTCCGGCGCCATTTTAATGCATGTTACATGGTGAATAACAGATGTTCGGCAGCACTCGGCAGTCATCGTTTGGTTCAGGGCTATTTAAGCCTTTTATGCCTGCCTGCTTTTGTGCGGGCTTGTTCTCTGTTCTGTTTGTGGATGGTTGTGTTTGGTTCTGTTTTGGGGCTGGTCATTATTTTCGCCTGTTGTTGTTGCCATGACCTTACCGGAATAAATACAGTTTTCCCTAAACCTCTGTTCTCTGCGCCTGACTCCGCACCCACCACTCCTAGCTACGTGACACATATTGTGCTTCCCATTCTCAGCCTACCATGTAGAAATGTGAATGTGTGCATTTGGAATAATTGAATGCTGTCAGTCTCTATAGATGTGTCCTGATAAAGGAGAAAAGCTATGGTCGCCCATATTCAAACTGGGATGACGGAAGATCCTATCTGAACCATCTCTCTCTGCTTATCTCACACAAGGCAAAACAACAGCAAAGCAGGGAAGATACAAATATTTGTGAATGCTCCACATGCAAAGTTCAGATTCATGCACTGCATCCTGAGTGCTGGGGTTGGCGGTTCAAAACACACATGATGGAGGAGTTAGCCAGGTCCTTCTTCTTGCTGGCCCGGCTTGACTGTAATTCAACAGAATCCTGTATTTTATCACAATGCTTTCAGTTCCAGTTGACAAATATGATAATTCTGTTATAAATGGGACCTGCACCGGAGGTCCAACAAGTCTTCCAGCCTAATAAAGAGTCTGGCAACAGCAGGCCCCTTTGCCTCTAATGCAATTGCTCCATGTGCTTTACGTGCGCTTAAGTCTCATGGTCAGCACCCACTGGTTTGATGCAGATCTCTTTATATTGGTTGTGATTTTTTATGATTGAGTGTTCCGAATTATGTCACCATGTGTGGCCTCGAGAGAAGCAAACAGTACTGCAGGCCAAGCTGAGTTCTCCTTCAGAATGTCAGAATAACATCCAAATGAAACAGAGGGGGAAAGATGAAAGATTGAATTGGCCAGTATTGAGTCCAAAAAGCTCACCACCACCACATCAAACATTTACCACATTTACCTAACATAATCATTACTGTAATGCTTACAATAGAATGGGAGATATTCAATTTAATGTATTGTTATATATTGTCATTACTAATATCATTATTAAAAACTACAAAAGTATATGTTGCACATATATTTTTAATAAAACGATAGTATTTTAATAATCTTATATTAATTTGGACATTACATTCTGGCCAATATGTCATTTTGAGTAAAACATCAGAAAACTTTTGATTTGGCTTCTGGGGGCAAGGAGACCCTGCTACAACCATTGACAAACATGCGGTTTTCAAGGGATTGTTAAATACATGCTATAACTATTTGGTTGAATTATCATCACCTACTGAGCATAGTCAGAACTACACATTTCAGATTATTCCATGCGAAACAATTGCGCACATTTAGCTCTATCATCAGAGTTATACTGTAAGTGACTGCATGCTTTTCATGAATAGCAAGCATCAATGATCATATATACTGAACAAAAATATAAACGCAACATGCAACACTTCCAATGATTTTGCTGAGTTACAGTTCATAGGAAGTCAGTCAATTTAAATAAATTCATTATGCCTTAATATATGGATTTCACAAGACTGGGTATAGGCCCACCCACTTCAGGAGCCAGGCCCACCCACTGGGGATCCAGTCCCAGCCCTTCATCCCCACAAAATGGCTTTAATCCAGAGAGAAATACTCCTCAGTTTCATCAGCTGTCCATGTGGCTGGTCTCAGACGATCCCGCAAGAAGCCGGATCGTCCTCCGCTGATGTGGTTACCGTGGTCTGCGGTTATGAGGCCATTTGGACATACTGCCCAATTCTCTAAAACGATGTTGGAAAGGGCTTATTGCAGAGAAATTAACATGAAATTATCTGGCAACAGCATGTCAGTTGCACTCTCCCTCAGAACGTGAGGAATCTGTGGCATGTTGTTGTATGACAAAACTGCACATTTTAGAGTGGCCTTTTTTTGCCCACAGTACAAGGTGGATCTGTGTAATAATCATGCTGTTTAATTAGCTTCTTGATATGCCACACCTGTCAGCTGGTAATGGCTGGTAATGGCTCACATCAACACCATTATCCAAGAAACCCTAGACCCGCTCCAATTTGTATACCGCCCAAACAGATCCACAGATGATGCAACCTGTATTGCACTCCACACTGCCTTTTCCCACCTGGACAAAAGGAACACCTACGTGAGAATGCTATTCATTGACTACAGTGCAGCGTTCAACGCCATAGTACCCTCAAAGCTCATCACTAAGCTAAGGATCCTAGGACTCAACACCTCCCTCTGCAACTGGATCCTGGACTTTGTCACGGGCCGCCCCCAGGTGGTGAGGGTAGGTAGCAACACATCTGCAACACTGATTCTCAACACTGGAGCCCCCAAAGGGTGCATGTTCAGTCCCCTCCTGTACTCCCTGTTCAACCACGACTGCATGGTCAGGCACAACTCCAACACCATCAAGTTTGCAGACGACAGTGGTAGGCCTGATCAACAACGATGAGACAGCCTATAGGGAGGTCAGAGACCTGGCCGGGTGGTGCAAGAATAACAATCTATTCCCTCAACATAAGCAAGACTAAGGAGATGATTGTGGACTACAGGAAAAGGAAGACCGTGCAAGCCCCCATTCTCATCGGCGGGGCTGTAGTTGAGCAGGTTGAGAGATTCAAGTTCCTTGGTGTCCACATCACCAACAAACTAGAATGGTCCAAACACACCAAGACAGTTGTGAAGAGGGCACAACAAAGCCTATTCCCCCTCAGGAAACTAAAAAGATTTGGCATGGGTCCTGAGATCCTCAAAAGGTTCTACAGCTGCAACATCAGGAGCATCCTGACTGCCTGGCACGGCAATTGCTTGGCCTCCGAACGCAAGGCACTACAGAGGGTAGTGAGTACCGCCCAGTACATCACTGGGGCAAAGCTGCCTATCATCCCGGGCCTCTACACCAGGCGGTGTCAGAGGAAGGCACTAAAAATTGTCAACGACCCCAGCCACCCCAGTCATCGTGTAAGGGATTTCCTCCTCTTCTACCGAAGGGGAGAGGCGAGAAGGATCGGAGGATCAATATGCAGCGTGGTTGAAGTTCATGGTTTTTTTTATAAGAAAAACTATACATGAACAAACTACAAAAAACCAAGAACCGTGAAAATCCGAAAGTCCCATGTGGTACAAACACTGACACAGGAGACAATCACCCACAAAATACTCAAAGAATATGGCTGCCTAAATATGGTTCCCAATCAGAGACAACGATAAACACCTGCCTCTGATTGAGAACCACTCCAGGCAACCATAGACTCTCCTAGACTACTTCACTAACCACAATCCCATAACCTACAAAAAAAACCTTAGACAAAACACACCACATAAATACCCATGTCACACCCTGGCCTGACCAAAATAATAAATAAAAAAATTAAAAAAATACTAAGGCCACTAGCACGACAAGAACCCAAGGAAACAACGGTATCTGCCAAAAGAACAGGTTTTACCGTCCTCTGTAGAATCCCACTGTTCAGTCTCAGAGGAACGTGCATAATAGGGTTTTAACAGATTTACATGGCACAGCTGGTGTGCTTTCCTCCGTTCTGGAGTGGCAACTAGATAATTTTGCTCAGTGTACTGGCGCACCACTGTATATGGACCTTGAAACTTGGCTTGAAAAGGAGAACCAACAATTGGCAGCAGAGCAAGAACCTGGTCACCTGGACTAAAGTGACGAGGCTCAGTTTGGCGATCAAATATGCCCTTCATCCTCTCCTGTGAAGATGATAACTTCTCTTTAGCCATTTCACCAGCGGCGTACAGCCGTCGCCGGAAATCACACACATACGATAACAGGGACTGAGGAGGCTCGGGAGACTTCCAGTCATCCTGGAGAACAGATAAAAGTCCACGCACCCTATGTCCAAACACAAGGTCATTTGGACTGAAACCTGTGCTCTCCTGTGAAACTTCCCTAGCGGCTAACAGTAACCAAGGCAACCCCTCCTCCCAATCCTTATCCATCTCAGTACAATAAGCTCTCAACAAAACTTAAGTGTTTGATGGAAACGTTCCAGTGCTCCTTGACTTTGCGCGTGATAGACGCTAGACAAATTGTGTTTAATATGGAGCTGTTGAAGAACCTGACTAAACAGATTAGAGGTAAAATTAGATCCTTGATCACTCTGAATGACCTTAGGGATTCCAAACAATGAGAGAAACGAAAATGAGTCAAAGCTTTTAACACCGATTTAGTCGTGATAGATCGGAGAGGATAGGCAGCAGGAAACCTAGTGGTCTGACACATCACAGTGAACAGGTAACTGCTACCCTTTTTAGAACGAGGCAGAGGACCCACACAGTCAATAGGAATAGGAATAGGAATAGGAAACAATGGTACTGGTTTAATAGCTTGATTAGGCTTACCAGTTAATTGACAGGTGTGACAAGTCTTGATAAAATCAGAAACATCACTCTTTAATCTAGGCCAAAAGAAATGTCTTAATATGCGATTGTAGGTTTTCCTCACCCCCATATGTCCAGCAATGTGGGGGTGGCAGCGTAGCCTAGTGGTTAGAGCATTGGACTAGTAACCGGAAGGTTGCGAGTTCAAACCCCCAAGCTCACAAGGTACAAATCTGTCGTTCTGCCCCTGAACAGGCAGTTAACCCACTGTTCCCAGGCCATCATTGAAAATAAGAATATGTTCTTAACTGACTTGCCTGGTTAAATAAAGGTAAATAAAAAATGTAAAAAAAAACATCGCTGTGAGAAGTTTCCAACACCAACTCACAAAGCTTAACTGGTACAACAACCTGACCAATTGCCTCCCCAGAAAACAACTATCATGAGACACCCACTTTCTCATCAGGACATCCTCTTGGAGAAAATAGCCATGGGCGACATCTCCCAATAGGCACAATTTGATCACGCAACTCTTCCAACGTGAGGTCATCCCGTTGCGCATTGATTAGATCTGAGCGGGTTACAGATAACGGGATAACAGGGAAAACAGTGACATACTTTGTATTATTATCATTAGTCGGCGCAGTGACCAGTTCGCCACGGCTCATAGAACGTGTCACTGCACACGCAGAGAACACCTCTGGGAAACTCTGTACACTCATCAGGAATCCCAACAAATGACGGCTTAGTGGAAACCACTAGAGATGGAAACACGACAGGGCATACACGCTCACCAGCCAAGTTATTCCCAAGGATAACATCGATACCCTCAATAGGCAACGAAGGACAAGAACTTCACCCTTCACCAGCCCACAATCCAACATCAGTTTATGCAATGGAACTGACAGAGTGTTCAAACCTATTCCCCTAATTAGAACACTATTCCCCGAATCAGTCTCAGCAGAAAGGGGTAACACAGACTCCAACACAAATGATTCAGAGGCACCTGTGTCTCTCAGGATCTTCACTGACACTAGGTATTTACTTCCTAACATAGACACAAAACCTTCCGTAATGAAAGGTAAATAGTCTGGATCAATATGGACTTTCACATTCTCCTGGGCCTAAGGAAATGAGTCATGAATGAACTGATGTGGAACAGGTGCAGCTAACGCAGTAGGCTTAGATTTAGCGTAAGCACCCTTTGACCTGAGAAGTGGACATTCGTTTTTCCAATGACCTGAACCTTGACAGTAGTGACACTCCCGCCCAAAGTCAGCTTTACCATGGGAGTCAGGCTCAACCCTAGTTGAATAGAACTCTGCCCAAGAACCAAAGTATCTCGGTGAGCGAAGCCCAAATCTATCCGAACGCCTCCACTCTTTCCGAATATGGGGCTCTGCAAAGACACTTTTGTGAGTCAACACATACTCGTCCACCAAAACCGCAGCTTCAGCAACATTCTTTACTTTCTGTTCGTTAATATAGGTGGGAATACGATCAGGAATTGTGTCCTTAAATTGCTCTAACATAATCAGATCACACAGCCCTTGGAAAGTCACAACTGCAGAGGCGGAACACCAGCGATTAAACTGTAAAGATAACTGTCGCGCAAACTCAACATGAGTCTGGTTATCATCCCTTTTTAAAGTTCTAAATCGTTGGCGGTAAGCCTCAGGGACCAATTCATAAATCTGTAACACAGCTGTTTTAACTTTATCATAACTGGCACTGTCGTGTACACTAAGAGCTGAATATGCTTCCTGAGCTTTACCAGTCAGCACACACTGCAACATTAAAGTGAGGTCAGAATCAGGCCAACTCCTAGCGTCAGCAACCCGCTCAAACAACGAAAAGAATGTCTCGGGGTCCCTTTCATTAAACCGAGGCAATAACCGTAAGTTCCCAACAATATCAAATGTCTCTGGGCACGACCAAAAGCGGAACTACCCCTAAGTAAATCTGGGTCACCTTCCCAAAACAAACTCTCCCCTGAGATCTTTCCTTCCCTAACCAACTCTATATGTTCTTGTTGCAACTTGATTTTAGCACGCTCCATATCTTGTTTAAATGCCAATTCCTTTTCATATTTTACACGATCATGCTCTAGCTTCTCACGATCATGCTCCAGCTGTAACAAAAGCAGTTCTTTCTGCTGTTCAAAAAGAAGGCTACTAGGACTAACCGATGGAATGGCCATTGTAACATTATGGGGAGATGACAAATCCTCAGCAGAGGCTGGCCCGGTGATAACTTCAAGAATACCACTCTCCATCAGATTGGCCTTCAATATCAACCTAATAGAATTCTTTAGACGTTTATCACTAATCTCAACCTTGTAGTGTTCCGCGACCGTTAACAGCTGTTCTTTAGTACCTAAAATCTAACAATTCCTCTGATGAGAGTGAATTAACTTATCTACATAAGACGCCATAATCACACAAAAAAAATTCTCGCTCTTCCCTTCTGCTGAGCATACCAGACCACAACCCAATAATTGACAATCACCCTGAGCACCACAGAAGAGAGACGAGATGAGATACGGAGCTTCCCAAAAACCTACAATAACTCAAACCTAGTCTTCGTGCAGATTTGCGGTGGGAATTTACGCACTGTAGCCGGCTGGCAAGGAAAAACTCCCCAGCATGCTGGCAAATTCCACCAAGCCACGGATGTGCCCCCGAGACAACTGCTCAGTCCACAGACACCACACAAAAATAACAAACATTAACCATGCCCAACATATTCCAAAAAATGAAACACGTCAATAAACCTATCAGAGGAAAAAGGCTATAGCTCCGGGTAGCAAGTTCCACTACCCTACCCAAATCTCCCACCGAGGTACACAGCCGATTACTCACCTCAGACTGACATCCCAACAGAAAGTAGAACAAGAGTTCAGGCTAGGCAGGGCCTGGAAACTAACCATTATACTCTCTCCAACACAGCACACAAACCAAACAACAAAGGCAACCAATACTGGGCCTATCAAACTCAAACAAAATATGCAAACCAAACACGTACCTTCACGGTCTCCCAAACCAATAGTTCAAATATCCCGGATGAGCCCCCACTTGTCACGAACCGGCTCAAAGCCAGTAACAAAAGGGAGACAACGTGGAGATAAGGAGTAATAAAATATATATTTATTAAATAAGTAACTAAGTATAATATACAATGGTGTCTGTAATCAGTAGTGTAAGTGAGTGTTTTTCATGAATGTGATAATGCAGGGTGTTGAAAGGTTCCAAAGCAAACAACCAAAAAACCACCAAGAAAAACAACCAAATCTCTAAAGGTGTCTGCATGGAGAGAGTCTCCTCCATGAATGGGGAAGTGGTGTATTTATCCTGGGAGACACCGGGCCCAGGTGTTTCCCATGTAGCTGACGACCCTCCCAACTCCGCCCACCAGCATCCTAATATATAACAGAGAGAATACGGCAGACAGAGTGGGAGGGTCGTCACACCAGGGTGTGACACATAGACTGTTCGCTCTACTACTGCATGGCAAGCGGTACCGGAGTGCTATGTCTAGGACAAAAAGGCTTCTCAACAGTTTTTACCCCCAAGCCATAAGACTCCTAAACAGGTAATTAAATGGCTACCTGGACTATTTGCATTGTGTGCATGGAGTTACTTGCTGTATAACTCTGAGAGCTAAATGTGCGCAATTATTTTACATGGAATAATTAGACATTTGTAGGTCTGATTTGTAATCAGACCTCTTCAAGAGGTGGTGATTTTACAACCAAATAGTTAACATTTATTTTAAAATACTTGAAAACGGCACAGTTGTCCAGTTTGGACTGAACACCAGAAGAATTGGATGTGGAGATGTTAATATTGAAATGTGTTCTCTTTTTAATCAAGTTCATGTTCTTAGTATCTCATGTGAGTTGCATTGCAATTAAGTTCTGTTTTGTGAACAGCTAAAGTACAGCTAAAGTGTAAAGGGCCATAGTTTACTCTAAAATGTTGTCTTTTGCTTTTGATGAGTTACAAGTTATTGTGTTTCATAAGATTACAGATTCTCCCAGGGGATCCCACATCGGTCCCCGACCCCAAGTGTGGGAACCTGCCTCCTCCTGCATTGCAGCTTGTCTCAGTGTCACCACCGTCTGTTTCACCACTGTCTCACTACTATCTGTAAAGCAGTTATATACATGAGATCTACATAAGAATCATTTTTAATTGTCTTCATATTTAAATTCGGCAGGTAGCCTTGTGGTTAGAGTGTTGTACTAGTAACCGCAAGGTTGCAAGATTGAATCCCTGAGCTGACAAGATAAAAATCTGCCGTTCTACCCCTGAACATGGCACTTAGCCCACTGTTCCTAGGCTGTCATTGAAAATAAGAATTTGTTCTTAACTGACTTGCCTAGTTAAATGAAGTTAAAATAAAGATATTTCACTACATAATGGCATGAAAGTGCATTATAGCAGTGTAAAAGGCCCTTAGTTTACTAAAAGTTATTAATGTGCTTGATAAGATTAAAGATACTCTCAGGGGATCCTATTTAAATTTCCGGGGATCCCACATGGGTCCCCTACCCCAAGTTTGTGACACACTACTACTAACCTCTCTCTCTGCTAGCTTCTTCTCTCTGTGTCTCCGTTGTCTCCTGCATTGCAGGCTGCCACACCACTGTCTTTCTCACTACAGCAAAGTTATTTTGTTATGAGAATTTATGTAGTCTTATCTTTTGTTAAGATTAAAGCAAGTTAGCTTAATTTCAGTCAACTGTTCCTGCTGAGGTCAGGCTCCGTTTAACTTTAGCTTCTAACTTAATCCTTCTAGCCAACTAACAAGTTGGCTTATGTTTGGCATCTCGCAAGGGCACTGTCAGCAGGTCAGGGCTAGCATGGATCCAGTTTTTGTCAAATTTGTAGCAGGTTAGGAGAATTTATGCAACAGGTTAGGATAATTATGTTATGGTTGGGAAAAGGTTGGGGTTTGGTAAAATACAAAACATTTCAACTTTTGACATTAATTTGACAAAACATTGATTCATTCCAGCCATGACCCTTGTCTTCCACTTGTCAGCTTTGATCTGTGCTGAAGTAGTTAATTTCACATCTTGACCTGTGCCGTGGGCGGAGTTTGCCTTTAGACAGAGTGGTGAATAATTGCGCTGCTAACAAGACAAATCCAGGGGGAACAGGCAAACATAACGAGCATAGCTAAATCATGAGTCTACTCCTTTGCAGAAAGGCAGATGCGATTAGAACTCAGATCAATAATGTTAGTGTTGCGGCCGTTGATCAACACTGGGAACGCAATAATAAGTGGGTAAATGAAAATGAACTAAATAAAAAGGTGAGTAAACACTATTTCACAAATGTACCCTCCACTACATCCCTGGACATCCCTGGACTTCCAATCCAATCAGTCTTGTGAGAAAGAGAGCTTGGGGGCAGCTTGGTAAGTAAATTATGTCTCATATGACTGCTGGATGTATCACTAACAATTATACAAATAAAAAAAGCAACAGTAAACATGAAGTCCCCCACAAATGATGCAACCCCTCGCCCCAGTGTAATTTTGCAAATGACGGATCATTCACCCAAGTTTCATCAAAATCAGGCAAGTGCTGTCTGAAATTTTGCATGGGTAAGCTAGACTCGCATCCCTGAGCATGTGTGCCAAATTCCAGCACTCTGAGTCAAACAGATCAAGAGATATAAACATGTGACTGTTATAGCACCACCGTATGGTCGAGATGAATGTTCTTGCATATGTTGAGTCTTGACAGTGTTTGCAACATGTGTACCAAATGGTGTTACAATACGAATATCCTTAATTGACTTATATGAAGTTATGTGCTAGACCACACCCATGTAAATATTTATTGGTCAATAGCAGCAATGCTGTTTTAGGTACTAGTCTGGAAAATGTTGTGTTGTGAGATCTTTATCCATAGATGCCACATTTCCAGTTTTGTGAAGATCGGTCATTCGGTGCCAGAAGAGTAGCGTTTTACGTGTTTTTCACAATATTAAAAATGGCGGATATTCCATCATGGTGGACCGTTTGGGTCCCTGGGGTTAATTTCTGCCTTGTGAGGAGAGGGACCTATGTACCAACTTTCATGACTTTAGGTAAAATGGGGTGAGGGGCTTGACTTTATAAAATGTGCATTTACAATCTCTTGTTATAGCGTCACCATCTGCCAATGTAATTTAGAAAATGCCAGATCTCTATGGCAACACACAATATTCACCCGAGTTTCATCAAAATCAGGCCAGTGCTGTATGAGATATCGCGTGTGACTATTGACTAAGAACGAACGTACGAAAGAACGGACGGATGGAGACAGATCCAAATTCCCCTCCCTGATTCCATCGTGGGGAACAATAAATATCTACATATGTTAGTAATCATTTTATATTTGTATGCCAACTTCTAGTTTTCAAACAAACCAATCCCTTATTGATATTGGCAGCTAACAACAGGGAATTTATGGTAACATGCCAGTTACAAGAAACATTTCAGTTGTACAATTTTACTATTAAGTAGAAATGAAACAACCAGCCAAAGGTTAGAACAGACATGACTATGCAGAATGCCAACTGACTGATACTCACGCAAAGGCACACTGGGTAACACAGACAGTTTTTGGTTATAGATTCAAAGAGAGGGAAGGGACCATGCATATTGAAGCATCACTATGTACAACACTAAGAAACTACTCTGAATACACACTGAATGTCATGTCTATTGAAGTATTCATACCCCTTGACTTATTCCACATTTTGTTGTGTTTAAGCCTGAATTCAAAATGGATGAAAAATATATTTTTCTCACCCATCTATACACAATACCCCATTATGATAAAATGAAAACAGGTTTTAGACATTTATGCACATTTATTGAAAATGAAATATAGAAATATCTAATTTACATAAGTACTTTGTAGAAGCACCTTTGGCAGCTATTGTATTGCAGCTGTGACTCTTTCTGGGGAAATCTCTAAGAGCTTTCCACACCTGAATTGTGCCACATTTGCCCACTATTCTTTAAAAAATTCTTCAAGCTCTGTCAAATTGGTTGTTGATCATTGCTACAGTAGACAACCATTTTCAAGTCTTGCCAAAGATTTTCAGGCAGATTTAAGTCAAAACCTCCCAGGTCTTTGTGGTTGAATCATGTCCTCAGTAACTGCTCAGCATTAAGACTCGAAGTAAAGTCAGCTCGATGATGCAAAGTCCTGCATACAAAGAAAAACTAAGGTGTCTGGATAGCAACAGTGGTAGGCGTCCCTACATTGAGTGGTTATGTCATGTGTCTTGAGCTGGCCACCCTTACTCCTGGCTGGTGTCACACAGTTGTACACATGAGGAATGAGGCAGGGTCAGCAGTGCTGAAGTTGGAGTGTTGTACTAATACACGGACCAGCTGTGTTGTGTTCCCCAGCACATTGCCTACCAGACAGGCTGTCTGAGTTCCCAGCCTTTTCATGACCTCATAAATATATAGGGAATCAGTCTTCTATTTATCGTACTTATAATATAATAATAATATACACTGAGTTTACCAAACATTAAGAACACCTTCCTAATATGGTGTTGTAAGACACCAGTGAGTTGCATGTCTCCAGGGTGGAGACATGCAACATGTCCTGGTAATTACCTGCATGTGTACTTTGTGCAGGGCTCTCAGACAGCTTCTTCATCCCTGCTGATAACCTGCGTTTTAAAGCCATATCACTTTCATAATTTGTGTTTATCGCAATCTAACTAATGTTATAGCTATCTCCTTTGGGGGTAGCTCACCTCTCGCTTTCTAAAGCCTTATCTCTCCATCCCAAAACAAAGGCTAGACAATACCTGGCAGAAGTAGGGGGAGGCTGCCCCTGGCTGTAGCCCGAGCTTTCTAAAGCCTTATCTCTCCATCCCAGAACAAAGACTAGACAATACCTGGCAGAAGTAGGGGGAGCTTTCAATTCTCTGCTCAATATCTCCACACGGAATAACAAGTGGCTGCTGGCAAAGTCTCTGTAGTTCCACAGAGGGGAATGGGGGTATCTGAGTTACATCTGCTTGATTACTTGTGGGCTGTATCTATACGTCTTAGGCCTGTGGCCCAAGGGGTTTTCATGACTGTCCTTGCCGTTCTACTGTGTTGGTATTCATGGACCAGTCTCACTAAATATTGGCATGTCAATAAGCAATAAAAATGAAATGTATCATGTCTCACATATTAGATAAACCAATATTGTGCAAACATATAGTACATTTCCTCTATTTTCTACCATGATAATACCAAATGAGCTTTTCTCGATTATTCCTCCGTTCTCCTGTTCTCTAAAATACTGGACCAGTAGAGCTATGCATCTGCCCTTACCCTGCACGTGTCTGGTGAGGGGACTTATCACCACTGTGGGAAAGCTGGGAGTTGGGATACAGCCTGGAATCGAACCAGGGTCTGTAGTGACGACTGTAGCACTGAGATGCAGTGCCTTACACCGCTGCGGCACTCGGGAGCCCAATTAAAAAAGGTTTAGGCTTCATATTACCTCATTTGGAAGGCCTATAAGTATAGCTGTCCTGTTCTGTTTCCCACTGATTCTAACCACATTGCTGACCAGGACTGGCAGAAGGTATGGCCAGACTTTGTTCTGGTTTCTAAAATGCAAACCTTTTGGTCATATAAAGGAGCCCTTGGACATATGATCAACTGACTTATGATCAATTGACTTGAGTCATGTGCTGTTTGGCATTAGGCAATTCACTTGGTTCAGAAGATCACACCTGATATGACTAATACTATTTCAACATGACAGTTCACTTTTTACCTGTTCTGATCTAGGCTACCTAGATACCTGTTGTTTCTCCACAGATAACTGGTTGTTGTAAATTATCTGTTAAAAGCCTGGATTGTATCAGGTATCCTTGCAAAATCTGTGTGTCGTTTGTCTGTGACTGGCCCATGAGGTGAAAATAGAACCACTATGTAAGTTCTATAATGCATAGTGGGAACATCAATCCTCTTGGTAAGATGACTGATGAGGTGAAGGTTCTCTGCAAGGGAATATCAAAGCTCTGTAGGATGTGACATGACTCAATGGCCAAGCCAGGTGGCTCGGAAGCTATGAGCCTTTTGAGTTGCTGACAAGAACCTTCAATGTCTAGATCTTGTAGCTTTACAACATAGCCCAGCAAAATATTAATGTAGTTTGAAATACTGTAGGCCTAAAACTCACAAAAATAAAATAAAAAACATGGCAGAATGATAAAGCAATCCAAATAAGTAACTTTGATTTACTGTATCCACCCTAACTCTTGCTTATCAAGATATTGTGTATATATCTAGAAGGGAGATACTGTAAGAGGACCTTCTTTAACCCCTCACATAAAGAAGGCAAGTATATCTCACACTGATGACCCTGTCATAGATCACACACTATCTGGACACACTGCTTAGAACAACAGGTCACATTCACTGCTCCTCTGGGTCAATCCGTTTCCTTTCTAGAAAGTCCATTTCAGGCAAACATTTGGGTCCACTTTATTGGTCCTTAGACTTATGACAGGCAGCCGCAATAACCCTGACCTGATAAATGTAACGTTGATAGAAAGTATTCAGCTCTGTGATCACCTCAGGTTGTTCTCTGGAAAAAGCAACCCAGGGAAATGATTTAGCTGCCTGTTCCCATAATTAATCCATGTGCGTAGGCAGGGCTGCTGCATGAGATCAGACATGCCATACCAAACACACTGCCAGAATTTACCCCTCCTATGCTCGGCAGATCATTTCTAATCAATGTCAGCTTCCTAATAAGCTGTAAGACTGTCTCAGCACATTCCAGATGTGGGCACTGTCCTTTCTCCAACTGACAACTAGCTAAGCTAACACCAGCTTTGTTGTAACCGCTTCATGGTTCGCAAAGTAATCACAAAGTCAATGCGTTTAGAGGTATTACCTGTCATTGTGCGTAATATAGGGGTTTACATGTTTCTCTCTCTTAGGTTCTATGTGAGACATTAACAGTTCATATGAAAGGTGCCTGAGAGCATACCGTGAACAGCCATGAAAAACATTGACTACCCAAGATCAGTTTGTTTTTAATTGCTAAACAATGATTTGCCAGCTTCCCCCAGTTTGGTTCCAGGCAGTGCCACCCCAAGGTATGTGCACAGTCATCAAACAGATTCCAAAAATAAAAATTGAAGCTCTCAGCCACATCTTTTTGTCTCTAATAAGGAGTAAAGATAACATACTACAGGTATTCATTTTCTTAATCAGCCGGTTTACTGGTGTGTAACTCGGAGGCTCCTCCTGTATCTGGTTGTGCTATAGGTGTAATATATTGAGCAAGCAGACCCACGGCGGCTTGCCTTCTAGGCATACTGGGAAAGAAACTGATGATCCCCTTACAAATTCACGCCGAGCTATGCATCTGCCCTTAGCTGTCATTGACAGGGTAGAGCTCGTCCTGTGTAATGTGAGAGCTGGTGATTTGGCTCTGCTTGAAGTGCATCAGTGTGGGGCTATAATCGGCACTCAAGGAGTAGGTACGAGGAGAGACCGGGGAGACATCGTGGAGGCCAGAATGGCCGTGTGTGAAGGAGCAGCGGCCCACTGTTTGTAAGGAGATCAGGTTTCCCTACAACTTGTTGCCTGGTGCTAAATAAACGCTGGCATGTTGTGTGGAGACACCGACACCCTGGCTGAAAAGGTAGCTCACCCAGAGTTGTTTACAGCACCGACTCCTGACTCTCGATCTTCCCTCTTAACCCCCCTCCCTCCCCTTCTACCTTCACCCTCTGAACTATAACTCCCCCCACCTTCAAAAGCCAAGCTAGTGTTCCTCATGCCCCCGTCAGCACCCTTCATCAGTAGGAAGACACATGGGGATGGTGGCACATCGATGCCCTGCTAACAAAGTTGTGAATGCAGCACAGAAATCACTGTCTGAGAGAGAATCACAGGGAAAGGGAAAGAAGTCAAAAAAACAAACAGTCAAAAATATTCAGTCCTTAAACTATGTATAAGGAATGTCTGTCTACAGACTGGGAACACTAGTCAAACTATTGACCCTGGTCACCTATGCTCTCTTCATTCAAAATCCCAAGGTTACTGGTTCCCCAATGTTTGCCTCTGATTGATCAATAGTCTCACATAGAACCCTGCACAGCACAGCACTAATGAGACATACTGTACCAACAGAGAGGAGCACTACTACTCACCAACATTTCTCCAATCATTCTCAAATGCATAATTAACATGCTTATTCCCCTCTGGTGTTGTGTATCTAACTACAAAAACGAAAGCTGAGCTGCTAGTGAGACTCAACAGGCAAAAGAATGTTGAACATCATGTAGGCACCAAAACATTGCAGAGACTTGTTGTCATGTACTTCTATCTTATTGTGATATACTGTAGTGCTCACTAAGGAATGGCTTAGAATAGTTCTGTTCTGGAGGCTCTGTACCACGGACAGTCGCTGGACTGTATATCTTATTGTGATATACTGTAGTGCTCACTAAGGAATGGCTTAGAATAGTTCTGTTCTGATCAGTCCCGTAGTGTGTAAGAGGTACTACAGTGGTGGAGATTGCAAAACATCCTCACTTTGTGGATGAAATCCCTGTCACGTTCGTCATAAGGAGTAGACCAAGATGCAGCGTGGAATGTTTCCATCCTTTATTATGGAATAGAAAACTTCAAAGAACAAAAACAACAAAGCGACCAAATGAAAAGTGAAGCTAAAATAATGCTCACTGGCAACTATGTCAAGACAAGATCCCACAAAGCACAATGGGAAAATGGCTACCTAAATATGATCCCCAATCAGATAAACAGCTGCCTCTGATTGGGAACCATATCAGGCCACCATAGAAATACAATTCCCCTAGATAACCCACCCTAAATCACACCCCGACCCAACCAACATAGAGAATAAACAGCTCTCTATGGTCAGGGCATGACAATCCCTCCCATGAAGTAGCTACTCTCCCTTCCTGATAAATCTAAAAGTGACCGATTAGCTCCAGTAATGACGGTCTTCAGGGTGCACATAGTATGTCTGTTTTATCTTCATTAGATGCAATGGGCTGCAAGCTCCAAGGCACACTTTCTCTCTAGGGACCCATCACTCAGCAGCACGGCAGGCCTAATGTCAAGCTGAGAGTTATTCCTCTTTTCGTTCCTTCCTTTTTTATTCCTTTCCTCCTCTTTCGCTCCATCTATTTACTTTGCCTACTGGAGTGAAGTACGATTAATACAAAAAATAACAAAATTGTCAGTTATTCCTGTCATACTGATATAAAATAGTAAAATAAATAGAATTTCGTGGATCAAATTGAATTAGGTCTGGGGAAGATGTGCTTCCTGTAGACACACAGCTCAGCGTGGGAGAAGTCTGATGTTAAAGCATGACATAAGGCACCATAGAAACTCTCAGCTAGGACCCAAAGCACAACCACTCTACAAATCCTGAGGCTGTGGACAAGCATGTTCTTAACCACAAAAATGTGACTATTTTGTTCTAAGACCAAAACTATATGAACAACATCATCAGTTCTCTCTAAACAACCTCCTCTAGTCCTCGCTAGTAGATTAAGATCGCCATGGCTGTGTGTTCATTCTGAGGCTTCTGCGATTTAAAATATGGGCCATCTCACAACCCAATATGTGTTGCTTCAAAGGCCTCCCCTCTGGCCGTGGGCCTCCATGAGTTTCATAGCCTCACTCGGGTAAATATTTACAAATGTACACTCAATAACATCTGCTGGGGTTGGTGCTCCACAGCAATCTGTTGAAGGGGAGATGAGGCACATCATGAACTCATGGGACATGCAAAGTGCTCAGGTTCCACTGACTCAATGGGAGGCTTGGAGTGCCATGAGCAACTCGTCCCAGATGTAAGCTCTCTATGACGCAATGTTGCTGAATAAAATGGAGATCTCTTAAAATTGTTTTGTTTAAGGGATAGATTAGTGGCGATAGGTGGACACTCAAGTCCAAGCATTATACAGAACAGCAGTAACCCTTATGGTTTTCTATAGAGGAAATGAAGATGTAAATACTGTACCTTCCTGGACTCATACAGTACAGTATCGGCGCACAAGGCATATGGATGGTTAAATTATAGCAATTTACACTGACATCGCAAACCCTTGAGAGGAAATGGAATAAACCAAGATACTCCTTTTATAACCTGCTCAAAGACGTGTATTTATTGCACCAATGCTTATTTAATTTTGCATAGAAGGTGAAGAGATGTGAATGCGTGGGAAGCTGTCAAACCTGTCAAAAGGTGACAAATAGAAAATATATAGGCATACCTGGGCAGTAAGGTAAAACAACTGGGCTTGCTTTGGGCTGAAAACATTTCCACTCTCCACTGTGAGACATTTTAACTTTTAATCATAGGAAAATATTCCTTTCATGGATTTCAATACTGTATGTAAATGCAATGAAGTACATGAAGAAGAAACCATTTGTTTATAACTATTCCACCACACGGTAACGCCACTATATAAGGATGCCAATTAGGGTTTCCATTAGGACATTTGACCAGCAACATTTGAATTCACAGGACACTTGACCAGCAACATTTGAATTCACAGGACACTTGACCAGCAACATTTGAATTCACAGGACACTTGACCAGCAACATTTGAAATCACAGGAAACACGACCAGCAACATTTGAATTCACAGGACACTTGACCAGCAACATTTGAATTCACAGGACACTTGACCAGCAACATTTGAATTCACAGGACACTTGACCAGCAACATTTGAATTCACAGGACACTTGACCAGCAACATTTGAATTCACAGGACACTTGACCAGCAACATTTGAATTCACCGGACATTTAAGACGTCTGCCTGATCCATATGTATTGGGTGCGTAATTCATATTAACAGAACATGTAAGTCGAGGATCCAACAATGTTTCTTACAGAATTTTGATGTGCACTTTGGAGATGTTAGAAAAACTGTCCACATTTACATTTACTCAAGACAAGTAACGAACAGCCAAATCACTAGCTTATGTCAATCTACTATCCCCCATAGTAGAAAAGTTGACCTATTCTATAGTTCAGCTTGTCAAGAAAGAAATAGACTATTCCAAACAGACTCTGGGACAGTTGTGGGAAGATAGATCTCAAATGCAAACAACCAGTAGGCCTAGGCTGCATATAAAAAGTTCAAAAGCAATGAGTCTGATGCAACAGGTCAGAACATTTACCTTAATGTGGATAAACTATTATTGCTTCACATTATAAGCGCAGCAATGCACACAAGGCAGTAGGCTACGCACAAATGTTTGTTTCATAATGCAATTAGCAGGAAAACACAGTTGTCCAAAGGGCACCGCACATGTGAGCGGTTTCATGTGACAGAGATTAAAATATCCATTTGAAATTTAGAAAGAGAGGAGATTTAATGGGCTACTTTGAAGCAAGGTAAGACATGCCTCATAATATTGTATGTACTAAAACATTCAGGTTTCAAACAATTAAGTATATGTTTTCAAAATGCATGTCCTACTGCCTCCAGCTCATTGCAAAGTGGTGTGTGACTGGCTGATGTTGAGATGCTGCAGCAGCTCTCGGCTGTCTGACAGAGTTTCCGCTCAAAGACACTGTATCAGTATTCTGTATGAGTGCAATAAATAAGATACCAAACCAATGTACTGTAGCCTACACATTCTACTAAATCAGTGGTTCTTAAACTGTTTATAGTCCCGTACCCCTTCAAACATTCAACCTCCAGCTGCATACCCCCTCTAGCACCAGGGTCAGTGCACTCTCAAATGTTGTTTTATACGATACGATACGATACATTTATTAAACATAAGAATGAGTGAGTTTTTGTCACAACCCGGCTCGTGGGAAGTGACAAAGAGCTCCTATAGGACCAGGGCACAAATAATAATATAATAATATAATAATAATCAATCATTTTGTTCTTTATTTAACCATCTTACATATAAAACCTTATTTGATCATCGAAAATTGTTAACTCACCACAGGTTAATGAGAAGGGTGTGCTTGAAGGGATGTACATAACTCTGCAATGTTAGGTTGTATTGGAGAGAGTCTCAGTCTTACATCCTTTTCCACACATTGTCTGTGCCTGTATTTAGTTTTCATGCTGGTAAGGGCCAAGAATCAACTCTCAAATAGGTACACGGTTGCAAAGGGCATCAGTGTCTTAACAGTGTGATTTGCCAAGGCAGGATACTCTGAGCACAGCCCAAACCAGAAATCTGGCAGTGGTTTCTGATTTAAATGAAATTCTCACAGAACCGCTTGTTGCAATTTCGATGAGGCTCTCTTGTTCAGATATCGGTAAGTGGACTGGAGGCAGGGCATGAATGGGATAACGAATCCAGTTATTTGTGCCATTCGTTTCGGGAAAGTACCTGCGTAATTGCGCACCCAACTCACTCAGGTGCTTCGCTATATCACATTTGACATTATCCATAAGCTTCAAAATCAACAACAACAAAAAATCTAATTTTATTTGTCACATAGACATGGTTAGCAGGTGTTAGCATGCGAGTGTAGCGAAGTACTTGTGCTTCTAGTTCCGACAAGGCAGTAATATACAACGAGTAATCTAACCTAACAATTTCACAACCACTACCTTATACACACAAGTGTAAAGGAATGAATAAGAATATGTACATAAAAAAATATATGGATGAGTGATGGTATAGAACGGCATAGGCAATATGCAGTAGATGGTATAGAGTACAGTATGAGATGAGTAATGTAGGGTATGTAAACATATGAGTTCATTTGCACACAAAAGATCACACAATGATGGAAAGACCTTTGTGTTGTCTTTATTAATGCAGGCAGAAAAGAGCTCCAACTTCTTAATCATAGCCTCAATGTTGTCCCGCACATTGAATATAGTTGTGGAGAGTCCCTGTAATCCAAGATTCAGATCATTCAGGTGAGAAAAACGTAGCCCAGATAGGCCAGTGATGTTAAACTCTTCATCATGCAAGTGGTCAGATAAGTGAAAATTATGGTCAGTAAAGAGAACTTTAAGCTCGTCTCTCAATTCAAAAATACATGTCAATACTTTGCCCCTTGATAACCAGCGCACTTCTGTAAGTTGTAAAAGGTTTACATGGTTGCTGCCCATATCATTACATAGTGGAGAAAATACATGAAAGTTCAGGGGCCTTGCTTTAAGAAAGTTAACCATTTTCACTGTAGTGTCCAAAACGTCAGGCATTCGCTTGGCAGCAAGAGCCTCTCGGTGGATGCTGCAGTGTACCCAAGTAGCATCGGGAGCAACTGCTTGCACACGCGTTACCACTCCACTATGTCAGCCTGTCATGGAGTTTGGCCATCTGTACAGATATCAACATGAGCAGCAGCTAGGTTTGGCTACATGTGGACCGTTACCAAATAAAATAACCACAGTGAATTTGGCCCACGTGTGATTTTCTGAGCCCCCCCCAAAAATAGTATTCACTACATAGCCAAAAGTATGTGGACACACCTTCAAATGAGTGGATTCGGCTATTTCAGCCACACCTATTGCTGAAATTTGTATATAATCAAGCACACAGCCATGTCAGTTGGGAAACCCTGGTTTAGGGGCTCTAACGGCAAATACCCGGTCTCCTTTCATTTTCAACCTCAACTTTGGAATGGTCAACAGTGCCCTCTAATAACTAATTGAACAAATATTCTGATTTCAGAGGCAAAGCATCTCTGTACTTTTGATTTAACTTTGTAATTTCCCCCATAATCAAATAGGGTATGTTACAGTACATGTAAGGACAGCATTATTCCACTGAGACATCAATCCATCACACCCTAGAGGATCTTAAGAAATTTTGACTTCTAAATACCAGTGTTCTAATGCCCAACCTGTCCCAGAAGCCTGCAGTGGCCAGAGAGCTGTATTGGAGTCAAGAAGTGTTAAGAGAATGGGTTTCGCAACTATTTCACACCAAAGCCACATCTTGCTCCCTCTGATATTGCTTGTTCTGATATTTCTTTATTTTTATTTTATTTTTAAAAACTTTTTGGTGAATGTTTTGCTAGATATTGCTGCACACTGAACCTGCGATAACATCTGCAATTCTGTGTAAGCGACCAATCAAATTTGATTTGAAGCTACGTGAACAACATACAGCACAGACTGAGTCACTACTGAGCCTTAGCTGTGTGGGGGACAGGAAAAGAGAGATTAATCTGGGAAATAGTAGGAGACTAAGAGAGAACATCCCATATGTTACTTTCATTATATGCCATCCCTCAGTGGCTCCAACACTGTGAAAATACACCATTGATTTGGTAACATAATGTTATGGAAATGTTCATTTGTGGGTCAGAGGGAAAACACGAAGCGGATAGAAAACGTGGCGTAACTCAACTTCACATGTTTACACGATAGCCAAATGTTTGGATGAAGCAATACTAATGTTTATAGTGTCCGTTTCCTCTTTCATCATCATGAGCATCATCATCACTGCATTACAAACAGAAAATCCTCTTCGTCTCAAAAACAAGGAGAGTGGATAGCGTGGAATGGAGAACAGGACTGATAGGATCAGAGCCCACCACACTCTTCAAGATGTGTTTATGTGACCTGTGCACATCAGGCAACCACGCACATCCTGCTGCTGGGTCTGGGTAATAAACTGTGTAGTATAGGGGAGAGGGATGAGCAACACAGGCCCACGAGGAAGAAACCCAACCACTTAATGACTAATTTCACTTAATAACAGGGGGAGACAAGGGGAGTAGAGGGGGCAACTTATTCTAGGGTCTCCCAACCACTCACTCCTGGACAATGCATCGTAAAAACCTCCACACAACTTGATGGTTGAGCTACTTTCCTACAGTGAAGAGAATCGGGGCCCCTGGCCCAAAAGCAAATAAAAAAATGAACGAGAAAAAAATGGAGTGCAGTTCGGAGCTGTCCAGCAGCATGGCGGAGTGTCGCGCCTCCCAGCATAAATAATGTCCCTGTAAATGATCTGCGTACCCTACAGCTGCTGCAGCCAGGGTCTATGAGTTGTGGTGTGGCATTGTGCCCCAATTGAGCAATAATGAGCCCTCCCTCATGTCCTTATTTAATGGATCAGATAAAGGTTAGAACAATGTTGCTTTATTGGGAAGTTGCAGTACCATTAAACTGATAGATAGTGATACCAATGTGGATCACACCACTGCTGCCCTGCACAAGAATTTCAACCAAGCAACCTAAACTAGGCTAAAAGGGAAAATATTATCATCAATACAGATGATCAATATTGGTTCAGATTGGAGGGTTTTGTACACTGGCTGGGGTATGAAGGGGTCTTCCAAGGAGCCTCTCGATTTCAGAAGGCATCCACACAAAGACATGTATTTTTTATTTTTTAACTAGGCATGTCCGTTAAGAACAAATTCTTATTTCCAATGACGGCCTAGGAACAGTGGGTTAACTGCCTTGTTCAGGGGCAGAACAACAGATTTTTACATTGTCAGCTCAGGGATCTAGCAACTTTTTGGTTCCTGGCCCAACGCTCTAACCACTAGGCGACCTGCCGCCCCAAAAGAAGCAAACAGCAAACAATTAGTAAATATACTATATATTGTGGATGTTTTACAGTACTGTATTAAACATCAGTTTGTATAATACTAAAAAGACTAACAGCATTATGCATAAGAATACATTATATAATGGAATTGAGCAAACATAATTCTGAAAATAATGAATTTCCCAAACAGTGAGTAATCTATAAAGGTCATTGTTAGCAGACTGACTCAGCGGTGATGCTTGTGCATTTTGTGATTGAGGAAATGTTTGCACAGCCTTGTTAGCCAACACACATTTTATCATGGCTGTAAGGTGGAATTTACACTGTCCCCTGGTTCCATAAATGTCACACAAGCAGAGCGAATATATCCAACTGGTGGTGTTGAATTCCAGTGAACTCCATGAAAACAGGCTGGCTGTGCATTAACCAATGGCATATGTTTACCGAGCAATGGTCTGCAAAGCACTGAGGCGTGTTAAAACACACTTCATGAGCTGTGGTCAATGTTTTTTGGGTTATAGGTAGGCATAGAGGACAGGTTCTGATTGAGTTCTGAAAAGTCCTGTGTTGTCCCATTCAAAATATAAAGGAGACCTGTCAACAAAACCTCTTAATGGCGTACTGGCATACTGTTGCTACTTTCAAGTGTTCAGTGTTGCTATGAGCAACCATATCATTGTAGCATTGCTCATAACATTTATGAGATTGGTTGGGTGGAAGAGGAGGAGGAGGAGAAGGAGGAGGAGGAAATACCTAATGATTTGATGTTTACTCTGAGGGCCATACTTATGTGTGTGTAGGGGGGCAAAAGGTCACTGATATAAATCACCCTCTGTTTTCTGTAGGACACAATATAGAATGGCATGGAATGGAAACCATCCACATGCATGCTTGGCTGCTTAACTTGACTCATTAAGTTTCTCATGTAACAGAGTATACAACTGCTACTTCATCATGCCCAAGGTACAAGATGGCTTTTAAAAATAAACTGTTAAGCATCCTGTCAACAAACAGTAATTGTGATGTCATGAAGTGTTTTACAAATGTGTGTGTCAGCGGCATGTGGTATACAGGCATGTGTTTGTGTGTTTATAAATGATCTTCAGACCAATACCAGCTCGAATACGCCTACATGTTAATGTTGGCTTGCAAAGCTGAGGAATTTGTCAAATTTGCAAAATCTGTCAGAAAGGGTCTGTTCTGAATCAAAGTAGCTTTACAATGGCATGTGTCGAACTGAACGAGGAAATCTTTTGCTTTTCTTAAAGTAATGACATAGCTAAGATTGATAGACACAGGGCATGTTATTGTTGTGGTTTTAAACAGTTAACACTTGGTATGGGGGTGTTGATGGCCATAATAAAATATTGCTGCGTTGGAATATGCTTTGTTGATTACATAAAGCTGAAAGGGAGGTGGTTCTGCTTACTTCGCCCATGTACCTTTGACTCTTTCATTTCCTTCTTGCCGTAGCCCTGGTCCCCTCATGCCTCCTCCTCTCAGGCCCAGAGCAGCCTGATGAGACCCAGATAAGAACCACTGCTACAGCTCAGACAGAGGAACCTCACAACCATACAGGCCTCCATTCATCCATCAGAAACTCTGCTCTCTCTCCCTCTCAACTATCAGGTAAAGCCTATTTGTGATTCTACATAACAAAGAATACAAGAAAGAAAAAGACAGACAGACAGACCAACCGGCAGCTGGCAGTCCTCTCCCTGTGGCTGCTCTATTCACTGTATCCAAGTTTCAGGTTTTATTGTCGCGTGCACAAGTACAGAGAAATGCCTTTCTTGCAAGCTTTTTCCAAACAATGCAGCAATCAATATACAGTATGTAGCACTAGAAACACACAGGAAATATAAATAAAAAGAACACAAGAAAGTAAGTAAGTTATATACAGGGTCAGTTCCAGGGTCAGTGCCAATACCTTATTTATGTGCAGGGATACTGGAGTGGTTGGGTTAGATAATGTATGTATAGGGTTAAGGTGGCTAGGCATCAGGAAAGTGTGTGTGTGTGTGTAGGTGTGTGTGTGTGTAGGTGTGTGTAGGTGTGTGGTGTGTGTGTAGGTGTGTGTGTGTGTGTGTGTGGTGTGTGTGTGTAGGTGTGTGTGTAGGTGTGTGTGTGTGTGTAGGTGTGTGTGTGTGTAGGTGTGTGTGTGTGTAGGTGTGTGTGTAGGTGTAGGTAGGTGTGTGTGTAGGTGTGTGGAGGTGTGTGTGTAGGTGTGTGTGGAGTGTGTGTGTAGGTAGGTGTGTGTGTAGGTGGGTGGTGTGGAGGTGTGTGTGTAGGTGTGTGTGTAGGTGTGTGTAGGTGTGTGTGTGGAGGTGTGGAGGTGTGTGGTGGAGGTGTGTAGGTAGGTGTGTGGAGGTGTAGGTGTGTGTGTAGGTGTAGGTGTGGAGGTGTGGAGGTGTGTGTGTGGAGGTGTGTGTGTGGAGGTGTGGAGGTGTGTGTGTGGTGTGGTGTGTGTGGAGATCTGTGTGTGGAGGTGTGTGTGTGGAGATCTCTGTGTGTGTGTGGGAGGTGTGTGTGTGTGTGTGTGTGTGATCTGGAGGTGTATGTGTGTGGAGATGTGTATGTGTGTGGAGATGTCTGTGTGTGTGTGTGGAGATCTCTGTGTGTGTGTGTGGAGATCTCTGTGTGTGTGTGTGGAGATCTCTGTGTGTGTGTGGAGATCTGTGTGTGTGTGTGTGGAGATCTCTGTGTGTGTGTGTGGAGATCTCTGTGTGTGTGTGTGGAGATCTCTGTGTGTGCGTGGGGAGAGTAGGTTCCAAATGTGAAAGAGATGAAAATCTCAGTTAGAAACTTAGAAAGATGGGGAATCTAACAGCAGCAACTAGGATGGGATGCTAATATGACTAGTATTATGTATTTGGCATCTGGATAATAAAATGTATATGAAAACCAATATAACAGGAGAGAAATGCTTGTTAAAGTCATGAAGAAGTTTTTATACAAGAATTGCCTCCACATTTCTATGGTTGGATATTAGCTAGGCTACTTTGAAGCAAGGTAAGACAATCCTCATTATTTTAAGTGAAGTAAAAAGCTCAGGTTTCAAACAATTATATAGCCTTAAGCTCACATTGTAAAGTGGTGGGTGACGCGCTGATACCCTACCTACCATTGACTATAGCCTACGCACTTGAATGGCGAATGGGAGACGTGGTTTAATTACAAGTTGAGATTGAGGCATAAAAATAGTAGCTCTTTTTAATTGTGGCCAACAAAACAGTTTTTAACATGCGATTGCATACAGTTGAAGTAAAAAGTTTACATACACTTAGGTCATAAAACTCAATTCAACCACTCCACAAATGTATTGTTAACTAACTATAGTTTTGGCAAGTCGGGTAGGACATCTATTTTGTGCATGACACAACTAATTTTTCTAACATTTGTTTACAGACAGATCATTTCACTTATAATTCACTGCATCACAATTCTAGTGGGTCAGAAGTTTACATTCATTAAGTTGACTGTGCCTTTAAACAGCTTGGAAAATTCCAGAAAAGGATGTCATGGCTTTAGAAGCTTCTGATAGGCTAATTGACATCAGTTGAGTCAATCGGAGGTGTTCCTGTGGATGTATTTCAAGGCCTACCTTCAAACTCAGTGCCTCTTTGCTTGATATCATGGGAAAATCAAAATAAATCAGCCAAGACTTCAAAAAAGAAATTGTAGACCTCCACATGTCTGGTTCATCCTTGGGAGCAATTTCCAAACGCCTGAAGGTACCACATTCATCTGTACAAACAATAGTATGCAAGTATAAACACCATGGGACCATGCAGTGGTCATACCGCTCAGGAAGGAGAGGCGTTCTGTCTCCTAGAGATGAACGTACTTTGGTGCGAAAATTACAAATCAATCCCAGAACAACAGCAAAGGACCCTGTGAAGATGCTGGAGGAAACGGGTACAAAAGTATCTATATCCACAGTAAAACTAGTCCTATATCGACATAACCTGAATGGCCGCTCAGCAAGGAAGAAGCCACAGCTCCAAAACCACATAAAAAAGCCAGACTATGGTTTGAAACTGCACATGGGGACAAGGATTGTACTTTTTGGAGAAATGTCCTCTGGTCTGATGAAATAAAAATAAAACTGTTTGTCCATAACGACCATTGTTATGTTTGTAGGAAAAATGGGAACGCTTGCAAGACAAAGAACACCATCCCAACCATGAAGCACAGAGGTGGCAGCATCGTGTTGTGGGGGTGCTGTGCTGCAGGAGGGACTGGTGCACTTCACAAAGTAGATGACATCATGAGGGAGGAAAATTAAGTGGACATATTGAAGCAACATCTCAAGACATCAGTCAGGAAGTTAAAGCTTGGTCGCAAATTAGTCTTCCAAATGGACAATGACCCTAAGCATACTTCCAAAGTTGTGGCAAAATGGCTTAAGGACAACAAAGTCAAGGTATTGGAGTGGCCATCACAAAGCCCTGACCTCAATCCTATAGAAAATTTGTGGGCAGAACTGAAAAAGTGTGTGTGAGCAAGGAGGCCTACAAACCTAACTCAGTTACACCAGCTCTGTCAGGAGGAATGGGCCAACAGTCACCCAATTTATTGTGGGAAGCTTGTGGAAGGCTACCCAAAAAGTTTCACCCAAGTTAAACAATTGAAAGGCAATGCTATCAAATACTAATTGAGTGTATGTAAAATTCTGACCCACTGGGAATGTGATGAAAGAAATAAAAGCTGAAATAAATCACTCTCTCTACTATTATTCTGACATTTCACATTCTTAAAATGAAGTGGTGATCCTAACTGACCTAAGATAAGGAACTGAGTTTTAATGTGTTTGGCTAAAGTGTATGTAAACTTCTGACTTCAATAGTATATAATTGTTATTTGTTGAGCAATGACTGGGCTTATAACGGCACGTTTCACTCCATTCCGCCCCTCAAACTAGGCTCTGTACGTTGTGTGTGTGTGTGTAATAAATAAAATGCATGACGACTTATGAAAGTACACACACGTCAATTGAATTCCACTAAATTATGCAAATTAACCTATAGACAGATAAGCATTACAGGTCAAATTTGATAAACATCTCTAGTCAATGCAAATAGTCAGTTTAGCCATTTTGTTAGCTAGTTTTATGGATTGGGGATAGAAGTTGTTCAAGAGCCTGTGTTGATGGTCAGTGTGGCAGAGGTGATGTTGCCTACCCTCACCACCTGGGATTGGCCCATCAGGAAGTCTGGGATCGAGTTGCGGAGGGAGATATTCAGTCCCAGGGTCCTAAGCTTGGTGATTGGCTTGGAGGTGTCAAGCATTCTGATATAAGTATTCTTCTTATCTAGGTGGGTGAGTGCAGTGTGGAGTGCAATTGAGATTGCATCGTCTATGGATCTGTTGGGGCGGTATGCAAATTTGAGTGGGTCTAGGGTGTCTGGTATGATAGAGTTGATGTGTACCATTAGATATCATCCTGACCAACCTGCCCTCTAAATACACTCTACTGTCTTCAACCAGGATCTCAGCGATCACTACCTCATTGCCTGTGTGTATGCTGGGTCCGCGGTCAAACGGCCACCCTTCATCACTATCAAACGCTCCCTAAAACACTTCAGCGAGCAGGCCTTTCTAAATGTCTGAGATCCCCAAAGATTGGAAAGCTCAAAAGCCAAGTTAATAAACAGATCACCAACCATTTCGAATCCCACTTTTACCTTCTCCACTATGCAATCTGGTTTCCGAGCTGGTCGTTGGTGCACCTCAGCCACGCTCAAGGTCCTACACGATATTCTTATCGGCTCAATAGCTTTGGTTTCTCAAATGACTGCCTCGCCTGGTTCACCAACTTCTTCTCAGATAGAGTTCAGTGTGTAAAATCGGAGGGCCTGTTGTCCGGACCTCTGGCTGTCTCTATGGGGGTGCCACAGGGTTCAATTCTCGGGCTGACTCTTTTCTCTGCATATATCAATGATGTCGCTCTAGCTGCTGGTGATTCTCTGATCCACCTCTATGCAGACGACACCATTCTGTATACATCTGGCCCTTCTTTGGACACTGAGCTAACAAACCTCCAAACGAGCTTCAATGCCATACAACACTCCTTCCATGGCCTGAAATAGCTGCCAGCTCTTCTGCGCATGTTCTGAGAACATGCCATGGAGTACCATTCGGCCCCGCAGGACAGCTTTAAAGCTCACACATGTAAATGTCCACACACTAACAGCTTGGTAATCCAACAGAAGTAGGCTACAGGCGATTCCTCTCACTAAGAAGACCTCACACTGTTTCTGTACAGTCCAAGGTTTTTCCCCCCGTATGAGCATCAGTCCAGAGCAGTATCTGTTTCAGGCCAACCTTCCAGAATGTCCTGCTGTGGAACTATGCTCTTCTGTAATGAGAGACTGTTGTGATTTTAAAAAATCTTTGTCAGCAATTACCATTTTGTCCTCCAGCAGATAATGACCTCTCTATCTGCTGCGCCTCAGCGAGAGGGAGTGGCTGGTTGATGAATAAAGGGGTTTGTTCGGAGCAGGCAGTGTCATACAGAGAGTCTCTTTGTGTACATGGGGGAGTGTGGTGGGTTCAGACCGCTGAGAGACATACAGGTAGGTCTGAGGAGATGAAGTGGGAAATGATGACCTGGATGATACCACTCAACCTCTGGGAGGGAGGGGGATATCAAATCATTCATATAGAACCCTCAAATTCAACTCTGGACCTCAAAGCCAGTTCCGGTGCTTTTTTCGTTGTTCCCCTCTAATCAGGGACTGATTTAGACCCGAGACATCAGGTGTGTGCAATTGATTCTCAGGTAGAACAGAACCAGTAGGATCCAGATCTTGTAGGGTAAGACTTAATAATTTTTGTTGTATTTGGTATTTATTAGGATCCCAATTAGCAGCTTCAAAAGCATCAGCTACTATTCCTTGGGTCTACATGAAACATTACATAATACATAGTACAGAACATTATTAGTCAAGGACTGAACTACAACAAGGTAAAATGTCACACACATCCTACACATCAGTATATACACACAATATCTACTGTAGGTTAAATACATAATATAATACAAATTACAATACAATATATGAGCTGTGTCCTCACATTCCCCTTTGTGCAGTAAGGTGTTCTTTTATCTGTTTTTTGAAACTGATTTTATTGCTAGCTTGAGTTACCTGAGGTGCCAGAGTTCCAAGTAGTCATGGCTCTATTTAATACTGTGCATTTCCCATCCTCTGTTGTGGACCTGCGAACTGTGAAGAGACCTCTGGTTGCATGTATTGTGTTGTACCGATGAATGTCCGAACTGTGTGCCAACTGCTTGAACAGACAGTTCAATACCTTGCACAAAGACCAATAGTGGTGCAGTTTGTTCAGGACCAACTGCAATTTACCTATGTCCTTCTTTGCCGCACATGACCACACAGCTGGGCAGTAGTCCAGGTGTGACAAAACTAGGGCCTGTATGGAGCATATCATCATGTAGATGGTCCGGGAGTAACACTGCTTCAGTAACACTGAAACATGCATGAGAGCATCAGCTGTTCCGGAAGACAAATCGTATTCCCACTCAGGAGACTGAAAAGATTTGGCATGGGTACTCAGATCCTCAAAAAGTTCTACAGCTGCACAATCTAGAGCTTCCTGACTGGTTGCATCACTGCCTGGTTTTGCAACTGCTCGGCCTCCGACCGCAAGGCACTACAGAGGGTAGTGCGCACGGCCCAGTACATCACTGGGGCCAAGCTTCCTGTCATCCAGGACCTCTATACCAGGCGGTGTCAGAGGAAGCCCCTAAAAATTGTCAAAGCCACCGTAGTCATAGACGGTTCTCTCTGCTACCGTACGGCAAGCAGTACCAGAGCGTCAAGTCTAGGTCCAAAATGCTTCACAACAGCTTCTACCCTCAAACCATAAGACACCTGGACAGCTAATCAAATGGCAACCCAGACTATGTGCATTGCCCCCTCCTCTCTCTCTTTTACGCTGCTGCTATTCTCTGTTTATTATCTATGCATTGTCCCTTTAACTCTACCTACAAGTATGTACATATTCCCTCAATTACCTCGACTACCAGCGCCCCCACACATTGACTCTGTACCGATGCTCCCTGAATATAGCCTTGCAATTGTTATTTTACTGCTGCTCATGAATTATTTGTTACTGGCACTCCCGGGTGGCACAGTGGTTAAGGGCACTGTATTGCAGCGCCAGCTGTGCCATCAGAGACTCTGGGTTCGTGCCCAGGCTCTGTCGTAACTGGCTGCGTCCGTGGGGCGACGCACAATTGGCCTAACGTCGTCCGGGTTAGGGAGGGCTTGGTCGGTAGGGATGTCCTTGTCTCATCGCGCACCAGCGACTCCTGTTGCGGGACGGGCGCAGTGTGCGCTAACCAAGGTTGCCAGGTACAAGGTGTTTCCTCTGGCACATTGGTGCAGATGGCTTCCTGGTTGGATGTGCACTGTGTTAAGAAGCAGTGCGGCTGGTTGGGTTGTGTATCGGAGGACGCATGACTTTTAACCTTCATCTCTCCCGAGCCTGTACGGGAGTTGTAGCGATGAGACAAGATAGTAGCTACTACAACAATTGGATACTGAGAAAAAGGGGTAAAAAAATTAATAAAATTGTTACTTATATTTCTTATTTTTTACTCATCTATTTTTTTACACATATTTTTCTTAAACTGCATTGTTGGTTAAGGGCTTGTAAAGTAAGCATTTCACCTGTTGTATCCAGCGCTTGTGACAAATGCAATTTAATTTAATTTGATTTGAGATATAGTATGGTTTGAAATGTCATTGGAACAACCATTCCATGTGTAATAGTTTTATGATCAAAGTGCTCCATTTGACCCCATCAAGCAAGGTTAAAACTCAACCCTGATGAGTAACAAAGAGTATTCCATCTGCTATGAGATTCTGAAATGTGAAGTTATAGCTTCTCATCTCTTGAAGAGTGCATGTGCACGTCTGTGGTTACTGATTGAGATGTAGACTGGCAGCAGCTTAGTCCATCCTCCTGATTCAGACCTCCTCCCAGAGCCAGCAGAGCAGAAAATGAGTACACTGATTGATTTAGAGGAGGAGGCTTGTCAATCTGCTTGTCGGAAGCTTCCATCCATCACCAGCAAAGACGAAACAGCCTTACTCACAGCCCAGAGGGAGATGGTCAAACAGTGAGCATAAAATGTATATTTGGGATCTTTACATGCTTTCAAATCATTGCATTACATACTTAGATGTATTGATACACTACTTTTTTTGGGGGGGGGGGTATGCCTAAAAAAAATATAAACGCAACCTGTAAAGTGTTGATTCCATGTTTCCTGAGCTGAAATATGATCCCAGAAATGTTCTATATGCATAAAAAGCTTATTTCTCTCAAGTGTATGCGCACATTTGTTTACATCCCTGTTTCTCTTTTGCCAATATAGTCCATCCACCTGACAGCTGTAGCATATCAGACGCTAATTAAACAGCATGATCATTAGACAGGGGTACCTTGTGCTGGGGACAATCAAAGGCCACTCTAAAATGTGCAGATCAGATTTATGTCCCTTTATTTTCTTTGTTGAATTCTATGATGTATTTTGACCTAAATTGCTTTTGTTTTAAAGATGAGTATTAAATTACATGGCCTCTAAAGGCACATTTAAAAGTGTCCCATACAATAAGGGGATCTGCTGTACCTATATTATGTCTGAAAAAGTCTGTTATAAATTCTTCAGTCTAGATTAAAAACAAGTTGTCATCCAATAGGCTTTGATTACATTTCCAATATCCTCGCCCATGTGGAATTTCTGTAAGAGTAATGTATATTACAATTATTTGATGGTCCGACCGCATTCTGTCCCCTACCAACATTTTTTAAAACTTTTGTTGCTAGCGAGAATGACATAAGAAAGTCGTTAAGACGACTAGCTTGATTTAGCCTCTGCCCTGTACTGTATATCTCACTAGGTCAGAAGATTTAAGCCTCCATATATCCACTAGTTCCAATATTGCAATGAACACGAGGGAAGACAGAGCTGGTTTCAAGCGCAGGGTGCAGCAGGTGTTTATTGAAAGGACCACAGGAGAAGACAGGTAGCTGGGTCCAGGTGCAGGCAGAAGGTTATACACAGGCGGTCCAAAAATGGCAACAGTACAGGCAGGGACAAGGCTAGTAACGTAGTCCAGGAGATCAGGCGATAGATAGGTAGTTAACAGGAAATCCGAAAGTACAGGCAAAAGGTGTTGTTAGTGAGGCATGTAAAAACTATCATACACGGCAGGAGTAAATCACAGAAAATCAGAGTTCCGAAAGACGTATGTCAAAAAACAATACCTCATAGTGATGGGGTGCAAAGAACTGAACTAAAGTGTGTGAAATGACATACAGGTGGGAGAACAGGTAATTAGAATTCAGGTGATTGGGATCTGGAGAGTGCGCTGCTTTCAGGGGGCAGGGGGTCTAGGTGTTTGAAGGTGTGAGTTTGAAGCAAATTATACAATACCCTCCACGGACGGCTCTTGATAGCCTAGGGGGGCCCCCACCGGGGGCGTTGGGTAGTCAGGACGGTTACGGGGGAAAGCCAGGATCATGGCTTGGTCGAGGATGTCCTGGACAAGGGGACCCAGGGCCATTCTTCGGATCCGTACCCCTCCCAATCCACCAGGTAGTGGATGCAATCACCCAGGCGCTTGGAGTCAATGAGGGCTTGGACAGAATAAGCCGGTGCACCCCCGACATCAAACGGAGGGGGTGCGCCACAGGACGATGGAGAGGGCTGTACCTCATAGGCTTGAGAAGGGACACATGGAAGGATGAAGAGATCCGGTAATGACGGGGCAACTGGAAGGATGAAGAGATTCGGTAATCGCGGGGAAACTGGAGACTTTAGGTGACAGGATTGATGCGGTGTGTTATTTTGAAGGGACCAATGAACTGGGGACTGAACTTTTTGCATGGGTCACGAAGCCAGATGTCTGGGGTAGAGAGTCACACATGTTGCCAGGGTGGAAGAGCATAGTAGGTTTGTGACGCCGGTCAGCAAACCGTTTCTGGGAGAGGGAAGCTTGATAGAGGTGCCGATGTGCAGTCTCCAAACCTGCTTACTCCGTCAAAACCGCTCATCAACGGCAGAGGCAGTTCCGGGCTCTGTATCCCATGGGAACATGGGAGGTTTTATCCGTGGACACACTGAAAAGGAATGAGAGAGTGAGGAATGCACCAGTGAGTTCTGTGCATATACCGATCCAGGCTAGATAGCGACTACACTCGTGTTGCTGGTTGGTGCAGTGTTGGCGAAGATACTTCCCTATTTCCTGATTCAGGCGTTCCGTTCCGGGATGGTATCAGGAGGATAGGCTAATGGAGACCCCCAGTCGGTAGCAGAAGGCTCGCCATACCCTGGAGACGAACTGGGGTCCCTGATCCAAAATGATGACTTCCAGGATCCCATACAGACACAACACCTGTTGGAACATGCACTCAGCCATTTCAATGGCATTAGGTAGATGCGGAAGGGGGATGAGTCGGCACATCTTGGAGAACCAGTCCACTACCACTAAAACAGTCGTGAAGCCTGAAGAGTCTGGCAGATCAGTGAGGAAATCCATGGCGATGTGGGACCATGTGATGGGACCGTGTGATGTAGGTAAAGGCTTGACCTTTACAAGTAGGTAGTTGGCGAGGGCTCTTTGTCCAAGCACAGATGGGACAGGAAAGAAAGTAATCCCTGACATCGGCTGTTAGGGATGACCACCAGAACTTGCGTGTCAGTAGCGCCGTGGTCCAGGTGATTCCGGGATAGCCAGAACTCAGCGAGGTATGGCACCACTGCATTAGTTGGGGTCTGATGGACGCAGGAATGTAGGTCTTGCCTGCAGGAGCATCGGGAGGTGTTGGGTCGTGGTGTAGGGATTCTTGGATGGATACTTGGATTTTCCACTGTATGGGTCCCCTGACACAAGCCGGAGGCAGGATGGGCTCGGGAGCTGGGTTAGAGTAAGGGGCGTCAAATAGATGGGAAAAGGATACAGCCTTCACATTTCTTGCCGGGCAGGTAGGTGATGGTGAAGTTGAAGCGGGTGAAGAAGAGTGCCCAGCGAGTCTGTCTGGGGTTGAGCCTCTTAACACTTCTGAAGTACTCCAAATTGCGGTGATCAGTAAGGACAAGGAATGGGTGATGAGCTCCCTCTAACCAGTGACGCCACTCTTCTATAGCCAGCTTAATGGCGAGGAGCTCTTGGTTTCCAACATCAGAGTTCCTCTCAGCGGGTGACAGTTTCTTGGAAAAGAAGCCACATGGGTGTAATTTGGGAGATGTCCCAACCCGCTGAGAGAACCACTTCCACGCCGACCTCGGATGCATCCACCTCCAGAACAAAAGGAAGGGTAGGATTCGGCTGCCTAAGGATGGGTGCAGAGGTGAAGAGGCGTTTCAAGGTCTCAAATGCAGTAAGTGCGGTGTTGGTCAATTGGAGGGTACAGGTTTTTTGACTGATGAGAGCTGAGAGAGGAGTGGTTGTGCTGCTGCAGTTTCAGATGCACCGGCAGAAGTAGTTGGAGAATCATAGGAAATGTTGTAGTTCCTTTACAGTGGTAGGTTTGGGCCAGTTAAGCACGGCCGTGACTTTGCCTTTGTCCATGTTGACCCCTCCTGGTGTCAGCATGAACTCTAACGTGAAAGGCGCTCTTCTCGGCCTTGACATAAAGATGGTGGTCCTGTAACCATTACAGGACCTGTTGCACATGCTGTACTTGTTCTGCAAGGAGTGAGGGCATATCAATATATTGTAAGTGTACACGAGGAGGAACTGGTTGATCATGTGCTGGAAAACTTAATAATAATACAATAATTTGCACCCTTTCTGATTGTCCAAGTATGACCCCTCCCCATGGGTTACTGCAGCTAGTGTTGGCTCATTCACACCGGCTAGGTACGAGGTCATCAATGTTCTCCTTAGCAGCTTTGAGAAATTCCTTGTATATTATGCTCATTCATCCGGGGTCTTTGGTTTTGTTGGACCAAACCTGCCAGGCAGGCTCCGATTCTTGAGGGGCGGGGAGTGTCTTGGCTGCTTATAGGGTAGTTGTAGTAGGCCTATAAAACAGATAAGGATTTCCCTTTAGTGTGTGGGTTGCTCAGGTGGGTGTCTAGGGTATAGGGTTAGAGACTGTTTCATCATGATAGGACAATAAATAAAAACACAACACTTGTAATTTATTGATACACTCTTGGTTCAATCTCTGTGGTTCAGAAAAGAAGATCTGAAGTTTTGGCAAAGGGGTCCTGGTCTACTCTGCACCAAATTGACTGGTCCCAGGGGCAACCTTTCTGCCTGGCACCAGGCTCCCCAGGAGCTCCAGCCTACTCATGCAGGACTGCCAGCCTGTAAGGAACCCCTTGTTCTCCCAGACGTCCACACTGTGCCTGCTCTTGAAGGCAGATGCCAACTGCTCTGCTCTTCACAAAGTTAATTCTCTCTTGGAAGAGGCAGAATAACAACAACCTCTGCTGCTGCCTTTTTCTTCTTCATCTTCTTCATATTCTTAATCTTAATCCTTTTATTCATCTTCTTCATCATCATTTTCAACATCATCTTCATCATGAAGATCCGAGCCTACCAGACGAGCTAAATGCTTGTTATGCTCGCTTCGAGGCAAACAACACTGAAGCATGAATGAGAGCACAAGCTGGCCAGACGGCTTACCAGGACGTGTACTAAAAGCATGCGCAGACCAACAGGTAAGTGTCTTCACTGACATTTTCAACCTCTCCCTGACCAAGTCTGTAATACCTACTTGTTTCAAGCAGACCACCATAGTTCCTGTGCCCAAAGAAGTGAAGGTAACCTGCCTAAATGATTACCGCCCTGTAGCACTCACGTTGGTAGCCATGAAGTGCTTTGAAAGGCTGGTCATGGCTCACATCTACAGCATCATCCCGGATACCCTAGACACACTCCAATTCGCATACCGCCCCAACAGATTCATAGATGACGCAATCTCAATCACACTCCACACTGCCCTTTCCCACTTGGACAAAAGGAACACCTATGTGAGAATGCTGTTCATTGACTACAGCGTTCAACATAGTTCAACATAGTGCCCACAAAACCCATAACTAAGCTAAGAACCCTGGGACTAAACACCTCCCGCTGCAACTGGATCCAGGATTTCCTGACAGGCCGCCCCCAGGTGGTAACGGTAGGCAACAACAAGTCATCCACGCTGATCCTCAACACTGGGGACCCTCAGGGATACATGCTCAGTCCCCTTCTGTACCTCCCTATTCACTGCGTGGCCAAACACGACTCCAACACCATCATTAAGTTGGCTCACAACACAACAGTGGTAGGTCTTATTACCAACAATGATGAGACAGCTTAGAGGGAGGAGGTCAGAGACCTCATTAACATCGATGGGGCTGTAGTGGAGCAGGTCGAGAATTTCTAGTTCCTTGGTGTCCACATCACCAATGAACTATCATGGTCCAAACACACCAAGACAAATGTGAAGAGCGCACGACAACACCTTTTTTCCCCTCAGGAGACTGAAAAGACTTGGCATGGGTCCCCAGATCCTCAAAACATTCTACAGATGCACCATCGAGAGCATCCTGAACGGTTATATCACCGCATGGAATGGCAACTGCTCGATATCTGACCGTAAGGCGATACAGAGGGTAATGCGTATGGCCCAGTACATCACTGGGGCCAAGCTTCCTGCCATCCAGAACCTATATTGTCAAAGACTTCAGTCACCCAAGTCATAAACTGTTTGTTCTCTGTTACCGCAGGGAGCGCCAAGTCTAGGACCAAAAGGCTTCTAAACAGCTTCTAACCCCAAGCCATAAGACTGCTGAACAACAAATCAAATGGCCACCCGGACTATTTACATTGACATCCCCCCCCCCGCCTCCCCATTGTTTTTACACTGCTGCTACTCGCTGTTTATTATCTATGCATAGTCAATTTACCCCTACCTACATTTACAAATTACCTCGACTAACCTGTACCTCCGCACATTGACTCGGTACCAGAACCCCCTGTGTATAGCCTTGTTATTGCTATTTTATTGTGTCACTTTTTAGAATTGTTTACTTCAGTTTATTTGGTAAATATTTTCTTAACTCTTTCTTGAACTACATTGTTGGTTAAGGGCTTGTAAGTAAGCATTTCACTGTATTCGGTGCATGTGACAAATAAAGTTTGATTTCATTTCATTTGAAGACACAGCAGCCCCTCATGCCATATTGATGAAAGTTTCCGCGCAGACAGCATATAGACTTTCTCTGGCTCCTTTGAAGACTATCAGAATCTCTTGTTTTTCTCAGAGACCTATCAGGAAAAGAGAAAGATGAAAAACATATTTCCCCCCTGAGGTTTTCAAAGACATCAGAGATATGTGCACGCTTTTTCTCTGACTGAGTTGTGGTTTATAACCCTGAGATGCTTTCACGTGGTGAGGATGTCTCTCGATCTCGCAGAGACAGGAATATTGGAATAAAGGAATACTGCATAAAATGATCAAACAGCGCTGTTTCAACTCTGATGGGAGAGTCTTGCTGTGAGCTGTCCACTTGTCCAAACTCTGAAGTCAGAGGGAAAGGCAAAAATCGTAGCCTTTTATGTTCTCCTACCGAGACTGACTGAGAGCAAGGTTCTCTGTCTCAGTCTCACCCTTCATCTTTGGCCAAAAGGAATATGTCTCGGGTCTCAGACTGTGTTAGTAACTCAGCAAGCAATGTGTCGGGAGATGTTATTGGGCAGTGCAGAAATACAGATTCTGTAGTTGTTCTTCAGCTTGCAGACACATTAATTGTAAAACATAATAGGCATAGCAACCTTTCCAACTCCTTCCATAGCAACATTTCCAACTCCATCCATAGCAACCCTTCCAACTCCTTTCATAGCAACCTTTTCAACTCCTTCCATAGCAACATTTCCAATTCCATCCATAGTAACCTTTCCAACACCATCCATAGCAACCTGTCCAACTCCTTCCATAGCAACCTTTCCAACCTCGCTCTACTGTCTTCTCGTCTTCTCTCCTCTCTTCCTACTTCTCTCTCCCTTATTCCTCTGCTCTCCCTTCTCTTATAAACACAAGATGAGTCAGTCACTCTCCAGCTTATAAACCTCACTCAATGGTAAAGCATCTCTCTCAGCAGACCACATGTTTATACCCTAACCTACAGCCCATACTTCTCCACTTCAGAGGACTGGGCTCTGGAGTCAATAACTAATCTGGGATTCCCATAGTGGGCGGAGAAAGGAGTGTGGCTGCACCTCTTCCCTCTGTGACCACCAGCCTCCCAGATCACTTACCCCAGCAACCTTACCCCAGCCAGGCTTGCGGCCTCAGTAAGGGCTTGATTTATTCTATTTGATCTGAGAGAGACAAATTGCAGGAAATGCATCAAGGGGGAAATGGTATTGCAGCCAAATTATGATGCATGCAAATAACAAGGATCTGTTTCACCTATCCTTGTGCTTGTCTCCACCCCCAGGTGTTGCCCAACTTCCCCATTATCCCCTGTGTATTTATACCTGTGTTTTCTGTCTGTCTGTTGCCAGTTCGTCTTGTTTGTTCAAACCTACCAGCGTTTTGTCTCAGCTCCAGTTTTTTCCCAGTCTCTCTTTTTCTCGTCCTCTTCCTTTTTGACCTTTGCCTGTCCGGACCCTTTACCCGCCCGCCTGACCACTGCCTCTCTGACCCTGAGCCTACCTGCCGTCCTGTACCATTGCTCCACCTCTGGATTACCGACCTCTGCCTGACCTGACCCTGACCCTGAGCCTACCTGCCGTCCTGTACCATTGCTCCACCTCTGGATTACCGACCTCTGCCTGACCTGACCCTGAGCCTACCTGCTGTTCTGTATCTTGGCCTCTGCTCTGGATTATCGACCCCTGCCTGCCTTGACCTGTCGTTTGCCTGCCCCTGTGGTTATAGTAAACATTGTTACTTCACACAGTCTGCACTTGGGCCTTACCTTGATTCCTGAAATACTATTTGTGTGTCTTTTCTATACATCAAATTGGACTATAAAGAGCTTTTGCTTTTTAACTGCATCTTTCTTATTGAGGACAACCATGGCGAGAAGTTCAGGAACAAGCCAAAGATGAATGTATGATACATGGCACTATTAACCTCTTGAACCTATGGGGGCGCTGTGTCATTATTGGATAAAAAGACGTGCCCGTTTTAAGTGCAATATTTTGTCACGAAAAGATGCTCGACTATGCATGGAATTGACAGCCTTGGAAAGACAACTCTGACGTCTCCAAAACTATTCTATTCCCCGAGGTGTCTGCAGCATTGTGAGGTGTTTGTAGGCATATCATTGGAAGATTGACCATAAGAGACTACATTTACCTGGTGTCCCGCCCGGTGTCCTGTGTGCGTAATCTGTAGGTCCATGCGCGTTCCATTTCTTCAGAAGAGAAAGTAAAAATCCATCGTGGCAGTTATCGTCGATAGATATGTGAAAAACACCTTGAGGATTGATTCTAAACATCGGTTTGCCATGTTTCTGTCGATATTATGGAGTTAATTTGGAAAAAAGTTTGCGTTTTAATGACTTAATATTATTATTATTTTTTCCTTACCCAAACGTGATGAACAAATGCAGCGATTAGTCGACACAAATAATATTTTTTGTAAAAACGGAACATTTGCTATCTAACAGTCTCCTCATTGAAAACATCTGAAGTTCTTCAAAGGTAAATGATTTTATTTGAATGCTTTTATGGTTTTTGTGGAAAATGTTGCCTGCTGAATGCTAACGCTAAATGCTACGCTAAATGCTACGTTAGCTATCAATACTGTTACACAAATGCTTGTTTTGCAATGGTTGAGAAGCATATTTTGAAAATCTGAGATGACAGTGTTATTAACAAAAGGCTAAGCTTGAAAGCAAATAGATTAATTTCATTTCATTTGCGATTTTCATGAATAGTTAACGTTGTGTTATGCTAATGAGCTTGCTGATAGATTTACACAATCCTGGATACAGGGTTTTTTTCGTAGCTAAACGTGACGCAGAAAACGGAGCGATTTGTCCTAAACAAATAATCTTTCAGGAAAAACTGAATATTTGCTATCTGAGAGTCTCCTCATTGAAAACATCTGAAGTTCTTCAAAGGTAAATTATTTTATTTGAATGCTTTTATGGTTTTTGTGGAAAATGTTGCATGCTGAATGCTAACTCTAAATGCTACGCTAAATGCTACGTTAGCCATCAATACTGTTACACAAATGCTTGTTTTGCAATGGTTGAGAAGCATATTTTGAAAATCTGAGATGACTGTGTTGTTAACAAAAGGCTAAGCTTGAGAGCAAATAGATTAATTTAATTTCATGAATAGTTAACGTTGCGTTATGGTAATAGGCTTGAGGCTGTAGTCACGATACCGGATCCGGGATGGCTCGACGCAAGAAGTTAAATAAGCATGCCCCCTTCAAACAATGTAGAATAAGAACAGATATAGCCCTTGGTCCCTTTCAGATTTGACTGCCCTCGACCAGCACAAAAACATCCTGTGGCAGACTGCACTAGCATTGAATAGATATACAACAGTCAGTTAGGAAAGCAAAAGCTAGCTTTTTCAAACAGAAATTTGCATCCTGTAGCTCTAACTCCAAAAGGTTTTGGGACACTGTAAAGTTCATAGAGAATAAGAGCACCTCCTCCCAGCTGCCCACTGCACTGAGGCTAGGAAACACTGTCACCACCAATAAATCCACGATGATCGAGAATTTCAAGAAGCATTTCTCTACGGCTGGCCATGCTTTCCTCCTGGCTACCCCAACCCCGACCAACAGCTCCACAGACCCCGCAGCTACTTGCCCAAGCCTCCCCAGCTTCTCCTTCACCCAAATCCAGATATCAGATGTTCTGAAAGAGCTGCAAAACCTGGACCCGTACAAATCAGCTGGGCTAGACAATCTGGACCCTCTCCTTCTAAAATTACCCGCCGCTATTTTTAGAACACCTATTACCAGTCTGTTCAACCTCTCTTTCGTTTCGTCTGAGATCCCTAAAGATTAGAAAGCTGCCGCGGTCATCCTCCTCTTCAAAGGGGGTGACACTCTAGGCCCAAACTCTTATAGACCTATATCCATCCTGCCCTGCCTTTCTAAAGTCTTCGAAAGCCAAGTTAATAAACAGATAATTGACCATTTAGAATCCCATCATACCTTCTCCACTGTGAAATCTGGTTTCCGAGCTGGTCATGAGTGCACCTCAGCCACGCTCAAGGTACTAAATGATATCATAACAGCCACCGATAAAAGACAGTGCTGTGTAGCCGTCTTCATCGACCTGGCCAAGGCTTTTGACTCTGTCAATCACCTTATTCTTATCGGCAGACTCAATAGCCTTTGCTTCTCAAATGATTGCCTCGCCTGGTTCACCAACTACTTCTCAGATAGAGTTCAGTGTGTAAAATCGGAGGGCCTCCAAACAAGCTTCAACGCCATAGAACACTCCTTTCGTGGCCTCCAACTGCTCTTAAACGCTAGTAAAACTAAATGCATGCTCTTCAACCTATCGCTGCCTGCACCCTCCTACCTGAATAGCATCACTACTCTGGACGGTTCTGACCTAGAATATGTGGACAACTACAAATATCTAGGTGTCTGGCTAGACTGTAAACTCTCCTTCCAGACTCATATTAAACATCTCCAATACAAAATTAAATCTAGAATTGGCTTCCAATTTCGCAAACAAAGCCTCCTTCACTCACGCTGCCAAACATAGCCAGTTTTACGAGGGTATCTTACCGATCCTCGACTTCGGTGATGTCCTTTACAAAATAGCCTCCAACACTCTACTCAGCAAACTGGATGCAGTCTATCACAGTGCCATCCGTTTTGTCACCAAAGCCCCATATACCACCCACCACTGCAACCTGTATGCTCTCTTTGGCTGGCCCTCCCTACATATTCGTCACCAGACCCACTGGCTCCAGGCTCTCATCTATAAGTCTTTGCTAGGTAAAGCTTATCTCAGCTCACTGGTCACCACAACAACACCCACCCGTAGCACGTGATCCAGCAGGTATATCTCACTGGTCAACCCCAAAGCCAACACCTCTTTGGCCGCCTTTCCTTACAGTTCTCTGCTGCTAATGACTGGAACGAAAAACATTGCTTAAGTAGTGGACTTATATCTCCCTCGCTAAATTTAAGCTATCTGAGAAGCTTACCTATCGCTGCAGCTGTACACAACCTATCTGTAAATAACCCATGCAATCTACCTTGTTTTTATTGACTTTTTTGCTCTTTTGCACACCAGTATTTTACTTGCACACCAGTATTTTACTTGCACATCATCTGCACATCTATCACTGCAGTGTTAATTTGCTAAATTGTAATTACTTCGCAACTATGGCCTATTTATTACCTTACCGCCTCACGCCATTTGCACACGCTGTATATTTACTTTTTCTATTGTGTTATTGACTGCACGTTTGTTTATTCCATGTGTAAAGCTGTGTTGTTGTTTGTGTTGCATTGCTTGGCTTTATCTTGGCTAGGTGCAGTTGTAAATGAGAACTTGTTCTTAACTGGCCTACCTGGTTAAATAAAGGTGAATAAATAAAACATTTCAACTTTTTTTCGCTCTGGTGGCAATGTTCCCAATGCTCCCTGCAGCTTCTCGCCCAGAGCATAGCAATCATAGATAAACACTTTTCACTTACTGTATATTTCTACTGACATGGAGCCCTTCCATAGAATTGACAGTATCGGGCAGGGGAGATGACTGTGTGTTGGTCTGTTTGAGACCTCTCTTAGCATCGGTGGTGAGCGCTGAGAGGTTCACAAGCACATCCAAGTGCCGAGATTCCTTCACCCTGAGGGATCTCATCTGGTCTCCGTATGGGCTCTGATTCTGGGTGGGGCACTAAACCAACTGACTCACACCCAGGAACCCTTGGGAGGGTCTCCTTGGCAACAACTGTGATTGACAGAGGTACTATATGCTACGTACTTATATGATCATAACAGCAATATTAGTTTGGAATGCAACGAAAATTATAAATCACCTTAATCGTAATCTCAATTTAATCAATAAAGTGTTTGGGTAGAGAGAAAATCCCAATACAGAAAAAAAAATCCTGATTACCATTTTGGTCAGTGTTAAAAGTGAAAGGGGGCAACAAAGAGCCTTGAGGGAGTAGATTTTGGGACCAAACCTGACCTCTACATTACACCCTGTAACTAGATTAACTAGAGGGATTCCTCATTGCATCATGGACAACACCCTAATAATCCCTGTACGAGGCCAGAGGATTTATCATTCAAATAATGATTGCAGTTTTTACTGTTTCACTGAAGGACACCTTACAGAATCTGTAATGATGTTAATATGCCTAATAACTTGGTATAATATCCTTCTTGACTGTTATTGAGACTGATCCACTGACATATTTATTGCCATTTTGGAATGTGGAAGAATTTTGAAGTCTTCCTGTCACGCCCTGTCCTTACAGGGCCTTTTTATTTCTCTATTTGGTTAGGTCAGGGTGTGATTTGGGTGGGCATTCTAGTTTTCTATTTCTTTGTTGACCGGGTATGGTTCCCAATCAGAGGCAGCTGTCTATTGTTGTCTCTGATTGGGAATCATACTTAGGCAGCCTGTTTTCCACCTTCGTTTGTGGGATCTTGTTTTTGCATAGTTGCTGTGGAGCCTGCAGAACTTTATGTTCTTTGTATTTTGTTGTTTGTTGTCATTTGAAAAAATAAAAGTAATATGTACGCCTACCACACTGCACCTTGGTCCAATCATTCAAATGGCCGTAACACTTCCAGGAATGGCTAACAGAGACTTTTTGTAATGTGGGACCTGTTCGTACACGCCTCCGCAAACCTTGCCTATGGTTTGGCTCTGCTCTAACCTGAGCTGAACGCTGCACACAGAGAAAAGTCTCAGCTAAATCCATGCCTGACAGAGGAGCCACAGGAGAAGATTGTCCTACATGCCAAAGCCAATCATTTGCTAACCTGAGTCACTCAGCATAGCACTCAAACATCTCTGAAGAGGTCATAGAGAGACATTACCTAGGTGCAACACACTTTCATCACCATCCATCACTCTGGACTTCCTGAAAACATGCCACTTTGATACAGCTACGACCAAAAGTTACTTTTTGTAGCCGGGCTAGCATTTTTGCTAACCCTTTTCCCAACCTTAACCTAATTCTCCTAAACTGCTATGTTAAGTATCCTAACCTGCTACGAACAAGTCACTTTGGTCGTAGCTGTATTGAAGTGGCTTGTTTTTTGGGAATCTCCCATCGCTCACTGCCTGCTTGAATCCCGTTGTGATACAACAGTATACGCCAAGTTAGTCTCCATCCTAGCTCGCCTCATTGTGTGAAAGCTTCAGTATAAAAACTGTGAGTCTTTTATATGATGCCAGTAATTGCTTACCGTGCTGGCAAAGTCTCAGAGAATCCATTTGAAACTCCCTATTTATACAGACAAAGCAAATATTCTGTGACCATCTCTGTTTAGTCTATAACAGTGGTGTACTAAAAAATACATGAAGGGGGTTGATGAAGGCAATGTCGTAGACATGGAACTGTATAGATTTTTTGGGGGAAGGAACATGGTGCTCAGTCTTGTGTGAGCAGCCTGTGTCTGTGTTAGGGAGTCAGCTCAGCCGGAAGAGACGGGTGTGTTGGAGGACCTGAAAAGCTTTTTGCAGCTAGAAGCATGTTTTCTTTTGGACTGGGGACTTTCACTGCAGATATCTGTCAGCAGGAAGAGGTTCAGTACCATCCCTGAACACCCTTGGGGCTGCAGTCTGTAGGCAAGAGATGGACAGGAAATTAAACATAGGGTTTGTGGGTAGATGCGCGCACAGGCACGCAAATGCGGCACAACACAGAAACAGGAAAAATTCAGTGATCAATTAAAGGTATTTTCTCTAAATAAAGTTGAGATAATTTCAAAAATCATATCAAACTTCTCTCTACAAGTCCAACAAAACACTTCCATTATTTCATAGAGTAGGTGAGGCAAAATTAGAACTATTTTATATAAATCACAAAAACAAAAAAAAACTTGATAAGTTCAAAGAGATTTTATTTTGTATCTTTAACGTGAAAAGTACAGTATTTCATTAATCTTGTGTGTGTATGTGTGTCTGCGGACGTGTTTCACTAATCTTGTGGGGACCAGAAGTCCCCACAAGAATAGTAAACCAACAAAAATTTGACCAACTGGGAACATTTTGTTCGTCCCCACAAGGTCAAATGTTATTTCTAGGGGGTTTAGGGTTAAGGTTAGAATTAGCGTTAGAATTAGGTTTAGTGTTAGGAGTGAGGATTAGGTTTAGTGTTAAGGTTAGGTTTTGGGGTTAGGGTAGGGGTTAGAGTTAGGGTTAGGGGTTAAGGAAAATAGTATTTTGAACGGGACTGAATTGTGTCCCCACAAAGTTAGTTGTACAAGACTGTGTGTGTGTGTGTGCGTGCGTGCAACTGTGCATGTGTCTGGGATCTATTTTTACAGGCCCAACTTAGTCATGCTTGGCACCAGTTCCTCAGTATGAGAGAAGTCCAATCCTCTGAGTTTAAGGCGAAATAAAGGAAAATTGCACTGCATGGCCCTGTAGAAAAAGCTTTTCTGAAAACAGGTCCTGTTCAATGCTCCACTCCAGAGTGTAATCACAGGTTACAGGGGACAAACAAAGCCATATTTCATACACCAATAGTTACAACTATATCCATATACTTGGTTCACAACAGTCCAGTGCTCTCAGAGATCATGTGTCAATGCTGTGCAGCAATGCTCTCCAGGCTCACTCCATGGTTTGAGAGAAAAAAATGCTATGTCTTCCCATACAAATTTACTACAACAATTCAATAACATGCAAAACCAAGAAGAACCGAGTAAGATTTCAATGATAATTGCCTGTCATGGAAGCCAGCTCTTCCAAGCAGTTCATCTCTGTTCCAACTTCAGATGTTGCTACTGTAAGATGTTGTTTGGTACAGAGTAGTTCCTCATTATCTGAGCTAAAAAAGGAAGACAAGAAGATAAATGTTTGGTCAATAATGTAAACAAATCATAACGCTAACGCAAGAAAACAGCTGGTGTAATTGGCTCCAGACCCTGGGTACTTGACCTTTTGGTGGCCATGTAGCACATGCTGAGTAAACAAAGGGAACAGACAGACAGACAGACAGACAGACAGACAGACAGACAGACATTGCTGAGACTATTCCAGTTCAACTCTGTCAGAAGATACCAGTCTCCTATATAAACGCCAGTCTGTAACAGACTAGATTCTCATAAACCATAACCAAAATCAACACTATCGTTTCAGCTAATATCCAACTCCAGGGACAACTGACATATAAGTAGGGCAATTCAATTTGTTGTAAAGGTCATGGGAAGTGCATGCTGATTCATGGTATATCTTGTTCTAATAAAGACAAACATGTAGGCTATACACCTTAGAAAAAACGTAGGCTTGAGCCATCCAGATCATTCTGGCGTCTTGAAGGAACCCATGGCTAAACCCACCATGATTTAGCTGAGAAACACATAAAACATAAATAAACACACACACAAGGAATGTGGTGGCCTCTTAAAAATGGGGCAGAATCTTCAGTTTCCTGAGCTCCATGTTGACAAGGAGCCCAGAGCACAGAGAGGTGACCAACAGGCAGAGGCTTCAATGGACTCAGGCAGCAAGCTCGAGACCCTGGGTCTCGACCCCGCCCTGTGCAACTGGGTACTGGACTTCCTGACGGGCCGCCCCCAGGTGGTGAGGGTAGGCAACATCTCCACCCCGCTGATCCTCAACACTGGGGCCCTACAAGGGTGCGTTCTGAGCCCTCTCCTGTACTCCCTGTTCACCCACGACTGCGTGGCCACGCACGCCTCCAACTCAATCATCATGTTTGCGGACGACACAACAGTGGTAGGCTTGATTACCAACAATGACGAGACGGCTTACAGGGAGGAGGTGAGGGCCCTCGGAGTGTGGTGTCAGGAAAATAACCTCGCACTCAACGTCAACAAAACTAAGGAGATGATTGTGGACTTCAGGAAACAGCAGAGGGAACACCCCCCTATCCACATCGATGGAACAGTAGTGGAGAGGGTAGTAAAGTTAAGTTCCTCGGCGTACACATCACAGACAAACTGAATTGGTCCACCCACACAGACAGCATCGTGAAGAAGGCGCAGCAGCGCCTCTTCAACCTCAGGAGGCTGAAGAAATTTGGCATGTCACCAAAAGCACTCACAAACTTCTACAGATGCACAATCGAGAGCATCCTGGCGGGCTGTATCACCGCCTGGTACGGCAACTGCTCCGCCCACAACCGTAAGGCTCTCCAGAGGTTAGTGAGGTCTGCACAACGCATCACCGGGGGCAAACTACCTGCCCTCCAGGACACCTACACCACCCGATGTCACAGGAAGGCCATAAAGATCATCAAGGACAACAACCACCTGAGCCACTGCCTGTTCACCCCGCTATCATCCAGAAGGCGAGGTCAGTACAGGTGCATCAAAGCTGGGACCGAGAGACTGAAAAACAGCTTCTATCTCAAGGCCATCAGACTGTTAAACAGCCACCATTAACATTGAGTGGCTGCTGCCAACACACTGACTCAACTCCAGCCACTTTAATAATGGGAATTGATGGGAAATGATGTAAAATATATCACTAGCCACTCAATGCTACCTAATATAATGTTTACATACCCTACATTATTCATCTCATATGCATACGTATATACTGTACTCTATCATCTACTGCATCCTTATGTAATACATGTATCACTAGCCACTTTAACTATGCCACTTTGTTTACATACTCATCTCATATGTATATACTGCACTCAATACCATCTACTGTATCTTTCCTATGCCGCTCTGTACCATCACTCATTCATATATCTTTATGTACATATTCTTTATCCCCTTACACTGTGTATAAGACAGTAGTTTTGGAATTGTTAGCTAGATTACTTGTTGGTTATTACTGCATTGTCAGAACTAGAAGCACAAGCATTTCGCTACACTCGCACTAACATCTGCTAACCATGTGTATGTGACAAATAAAATTGGATTTGATTTGATTTGTAGTAGTGTGCGTTGGAGTGTAAGTATGTGGGAATATGTGGGTATCATCCAGTGTGTGCATAGTGTCAGTGCAAGAGTTAGTGCAGAAAAGGGTCAATGCAGGTAGTCCGGGCGGCCTGTCTCCACAAGAGGGCGAAAGGGGGATTAGCCCCCTTAGTGGAAACTTGTATCGCCAATGTTCTGTCTCAGCACAATGGACAGCGCACCGCAGTGTTTGTATGGGGGCTATGGAAAGCCACTGGGGTGCTAAGGTATGTCTCACTTAGGTTTCCATAAAAAGTGGGGGAAAAACACTTCTCATCTGTGGTAAGTGAATAACATGATATGCCTCCGCATGTAATATTTGATTTGGTTTTATGAGGGCGTGTTCAAGTTTACAGTTGAAGCTGCTTCACTCAACTCTGCCTCACGCCCCACCACTACAGATGTTAGTTAGTGACTTAGCTAGATGTTAAAAGTGTTAGTGTTATTATCCTTAGCCTATTTAGCTAGCTCGAACCAGCTAATCTGCCACTGCCATGATGGATTTCAGAAATAGGCTTCGCCAAAGTATCCAAACGAAGACAAAAGGGGAAGGAGAGCCATGAGCAGCAGCAGCAGCATCAAACCACGGAGGCCGAAGCCAAGCCCAGTATCGAAGATTTCCACAGGCGCTGCCAGGAAAATGTCTCCACAGTCCTACCCACCCTTCCACAGGCGCTGCCAGGAAAATGTCTCCACAGTCCTACCCTAGCTGCCGGTTCTTTTGTCTAAAAACGTTCACTGCAGATGTGGCATTTTGTTTCCAATGTCAAAAGTTCTGTGTTGGGTCCAATGCTAACGCAGACAAGGTCTTCACCGAAGCTGGGTATTCTAACTGAAAGCATGTTATTGATAGTACCAACCGATTCGCTGAGCACGCATCAAGCAAAGAGTACTTAAAACCAGTTATGCATTAGGGGGCGCTATTAAAATTTTGGGATGAAAAACGTTCCCGTTTTAACCTCTTGCTCCTACCTGACACGCAGGCGTCCCATCTAGACATCTGGAAATGCAAATGCGCTACGCTAAATGCTAATAGTACTAGTTAAAACTCAAACGTTGATTAAAATACACATGCATGGTATTGAATTAAAGCTACACTCGTTGTGAATCCAGGCAACAAGTCAGATTTTTAAAATGCTTTTCGGCGAAAGCATGAGAAGCTATTATCTGATAGCATGTAACACCCCAAAAGACCCGCAGGGGACGTAAACAAAATAATTAGCATAGTCGTCGCTACACAAACCACACAAATAAAATAAAACATTCATTACCTTTGACCATCTTCTTTGTTGGCACTCCTAGATGTCCCATAATCACTATTGGGTATTTTTTTCGATTAAATCGGTCCATATATAGCCTAGATATCGATCTATGAAGACTGTATGATAAACGGAAAAAAATAGCGTCTTATAACGTAACGTCATTTTTTTAAATTAAAAAAGTTGACGATAAACTTTCACAAAACACTTCGAAATACTTTTGTAATGCAACTTTAGGTATTAGTAAACGTTAATAAGCGATCAAATTGATCACGAGGCGAAGTATATTCTTTAGCTGTCCGTCTGGAAATAATGTCCGGGTAAATCTCAACCAAAATATCCGGTCGGAGACCGGAAGAAATGCGCTGCCTTGCGTCTGTTTGACCAAGAAACAAATAGTAGGCAAATGACAAGACTCTAGATAACGTGTGGGAGCTGTAGGTATTGCAACCTCAGCCCCATTAAATGTGGTTCACCTTTATCAATGGGTTCAAGTCGCGCATGGATATATTTTTCCATTTTCAGTGATCAGATTTTCCTGCACTTTTCGATGAAACGCACGTTCTGTTATAGTCACAGCTGTGATTTAACCAGTTTTATAAACATCTGAGTGTTTTCTATCCACACATACTAATCATATGCATATACTATATTCCTGGCATGAGCAGCAGGGCGCTGAAATGTTGCGCGATTTTTAACAGAATGTTCGAAAAAGTAGGGGGTAGGAGTAACAGGTTAAACAAGATATTTTGTCACGAAAAGATGCTTGACTATACATATAAATGACAGCTTTTAAGATATCATCTGTGAGTGCCACAGAACTGATGCTACAGGCGAAACCAAGATTAAATTTCAAACAGGAAATGCCCCAGATTTTGGAGGCGCTTTGTTCCAATGTCTCCTTATATGGCTGTGAATGCGCAAGGAATGGGCCTACACTTTCTGTCGTTTCCCCAAGGTGTCTGCAGCATTGTGACGTATTTGTAGGCATATCATTGGAAGATTGACCATAAGAGACTACATTTACCAGGTGTCCGCTCGGTGTCCTCCGTAGAAACTATTGCGTAATCTCCAGGCGCGTGCATGTTTCCATTTTGAAGAGAGGAGAAACTAAACTGCCACGAGTGACTTATCATCGAATAGATATGTGAAAAACACCTTGAGGATTGATTCTAAACAACGTTTGCCATGTTTCTGTCGATATTATGGAGTTCATTTGGAAAAAAGTTAGCGTTTTAATGACTGAATTTTCGGGGGGTTTTCTCAGCCAAACGTGATGAACAAAATGGAGCGATTTCTCCTACACAAATAATATTTTTGGAAAAACTGAACATTTGCTATCGGAGTCTCCTCATTGAAAACATCCGAAGTTCTTCAAAGGTAAATGATTTTATTTGAATGCTTTTCTTGTTTTTGTGAAAATGTTGCCTGTTGAATGCTAGGCTTAATGCTATGCTAGCTATCAATACTCTTACACAAATGCTTGTTTTGCTATGGTTGAAAAGCATATTTTGAAAATCTGAGATGACAGTGTTGTTAACAAAAGGCTAAGCTTGAGAGCCAATATATTTATTTCATTTCAATTGCGATTTTCATGAATAGTTAACGTTGCGTTATGGTAATGAGCTTGAGGCTATACTTAAGATCCCGGATACGGGATTGCTCGTCGCAACAGGTTAAAATGCACTGTACTTTGGAAAGAATAACAAGTTTGAAGTGCTATGTGAACATCGGTGTTAACATAATGTCTATACAGTACCAGTCAAAAGTTTGGACACACCTACTCATTCAAGGGTTTTTCATTATTTGTACTATTTTCTACATTGCAGATAATAATGAAGACATCAAAACTATGAAATAACACAGTTGTGTTGTGACATGGTAAGGGTGGTATACAGAAGCCCTATTTGGTAAAAGACCAAGTCCATATTATGGCAAGAACCCTTGAATGAGTCGGTGTTGTCACGTTGGTATGAAGAGACTCAGGAGACAGGCACTGGAATAAGTAAAAGTTTTTTTTTTATTATACCCCAAATTATGGCATGCCATGTGAAGACATGGGGACTAAGACCAAACAAACACGTACACAAAACACAGGGTTGAAACCCAAACAAAAGAGCAAGGAGTACGCCGAATACATACACAAGCGCACAATGATTAACACATGGGACGAGACCCGTAATAATCTGCGCAATCCACAAGGGCACGAAAGCCCAAAACACACAGCACAGGTACACACACGCACCAACGGACATTGTAACAATAATGGACAGCATCATGGGGAAAAAAGGCCACATATATACAAACACAATAAGTGGGAATAGGGGCCAGGTGTGCGCAATGAAGGTTCCAGAGGGATCCGTGACAGGTAAGTCCAAACTTTTGACTGGTACTGTACATACATACATGTACACTCCGGACTCCGACATTGCTCGTCCTAAGATTTGTGTGTATTGTTAGATTTTACTGCACTGTTGGAGTTAGGAACACAAGCTTTTCACTACACCTGCAATAACATCTGCTAAATATGTGTATGATACCAATACAATTTGATTCGATTTTTTTATTTTACCTTTATTTAACTAGGCAAGTCAGTTAAGAACAAATTCTTATTTTCAATGACGGCCTAGGAACAGTGGGTTAACTACTGCCTGTTCAGGGGCAGAATGACAGATTTGTACCTTGTCAGCTCGGGGATTTGGACTTGCAACCTTTCGGTTACTAGTCCAACACTCTAACTACTAGGCTACCCTGCCGCCCCAGGGTGAGTTCACTGTTTTAATGAGTTCACTGTTTTAATGAGTTCACTGTTTTAATGAGTTCACTGTTTTAATGAGTTCACTGTTTTAATGAGTTCACTGTTTTAATGAGTTCACTGTTTTAATGAGTTCACTGTTTTAATGAGATCACTGTTTTAATGAGTTCACTGTTTCAAACCAGCTACCACTGAGGGTAATTGGACACGACAGTGTCAAGAGGGAAAGGGGGCATGGGGCCATGGAACACACAGTTGAAGTAATGATGGAACACACAGTTGAAGTCATTAACTCGTTTTTCAACCACTCCACAAATTTCTTGTCAATAAACTATAGTTTTGGCAAGTCGGTTAGTACTTCTACTTTGTGCATGACACAAGTAATGTTTCCAACAATTGTTTACAGACAGATTATTTCACTTATTATTCACTACATCACAATTCCAGTGGGTCAGAAATGTACATACACGAAGTTGACTGTGCCTTTAAACTGTGCCTTTAAACAGCTTGGAAAATTCCATAAAATTATGTCATGGCTTTATAAGCTTCTGATAGGCTAATTGACATAATTTGAGGCAATCGGAGGTGTACCTGTGGATGTATTTCAAGGCCTACCTTCAAACTCAGTTCCTCTTTGCTTGACATCATGGGAAAATCAAAAGAAATCAGCCAAGACCTCAGAAATTAAAATGTAGACCTCCACAAGTCTGGTTCATCCTTGGAGCAATTTCCAAACGCCTGAAGGTACCACGTTCATCTGTGCAAACAATAGTAGGCAAGTATAAACATCATGGGACCACGCAACCGTCATACCACTGAGGAAGGACAGGCGTTCTGTCTCCTAGAGATGAACGTACTTTGGTGAGAAAAGGGAAAATCAATCCCAGAACAACAGCAAAGGACCTTGTGAAGATGCTGGAGGAAACAGGTACAAAAGTATCTCTATCCAGAGTAAAACGAGTCTTATATCAACATAACCTGAAAGGCCGCTTAGCAAGGAAGAAGCCACTGCTCCAAAACCGCATATAAAAGCCAGACTATGGTTTGCAACTGCAAATGGGTACAAAGATCGTACTTTTTGGAGAAATGTCCTCTGGTCTGATGAAACAAAAATAGAACGGTTTGGCCATAATGACCATCGTTATGTTTGAAGGAAAAAGGGGAGGCTTGTTAGCAGAAGAACACCATCCCAACCGTGAAGCACGGGGTGGCAGCGTCATGTTGTGGGGGTGCTTTGCTGCAGGAGGGACTGGTGCACTTCACAAAATAGATGGTATCATGAGGTAGGAAAATTATGTGGATATATTGAAGCAACATCTCAAGACATCAGTCAGGAAGTTAAAGCTTGGTTGCAAATGGGTCTTCCAAATGGACAATGACCCAAGCATACTTCCAAAGTTGTGGCAAAATGGCTTAAGGACAACAAAGTCAAGGTATTGGAGTGGCCATCATAAAGCCCTGACCTCAATCCTATAGAATTTTTTTGGCAGAACTGAACAAGTGTGTGCGAGCAATGAGGCCTACAAAACTGACTCAGTTACATCAGCTCTGTCAGGAGGAATGGGCCAAAATTCACCAAACTTATTGTGGGAAGCTTGTGGAAGGCTTCCCAAAAAGTTTGACCCAAGTTAAACCATTTAAAGGCAATGCTAGCAAATACTAATTGAGTGTATGTAAACTTCTGACCCCAACTGGGAATGTGATGAAAGAAATAAAGCTGAAATAAATCATTCTCTCTACTATTATTCTGACATTTCGCATTCTTAAAATAGTGGTGTTCCTGACTGGCCTAAGACATGGGAATTTTAGTTTTAATTGTACTGATTAAATGTCAGCAATTGTGAAAAACAGAGTTTAAATGTATTTGGCTAAGGTGTATGTAGATTTCTGACTTCATCTGTAGCTATACCCAGGGGAGACATATGGGTTTTTACATTGGAATTATTTTGAATTCTGCTTATAGCATGCTGTACCACAATAAACATAAAAGTTAAAATGCTGACAACATTGAGTGCTTTTGACCAAGAAGTGAGAAGTTGGAGCAGAGTCTCCGTTATGCTCTATCAGCACCATGGACAACACCCCATACACTAAAACAAGCCGTTTAAAACCTGTGCTGGCTATGGAAGTCTGCCCCTGAACAGGCAGTTAACCCACTGTTCCTAGGCCGTCATTGAATATAAGAATTTGTTCTTAACTGACTTTCCTAGTTAAATAAAGGTAAAATAAAATAAAAAAATATGCCAGTCCAGTAGCTTAGCATCCGCTTCATCGGACCACTTCCATGTCGGACCACTGGTACTTCCTGTTTGAGTTTTTGCTTGTAAGCAATATGCAGGAGGATAGAGTTATGGTATGATTTACCACAGGGAGAGCGAGGGAGATGCCTTGTATGCATTTCTGTGTGTGGAGTAAAGGTGATCAAGAGTTTTGCTGCCTCTATTTGCACAGGTGACATGCTGGTAAAAATGAAGTAAAACACATTTCAGTTTCCCTGCATTAAAATCACTGACCACGAGAAATGCTGACTCTGGATGTGCATTCCTTGTTTGCTTATGGCCGTATACAGCTAGTTGAGTGAGGTCTTATTAGTGCCAGCATCAGTTTGTGGTGGCAAATAGATAGAGGAAAGCCTGCTCCTGTTATTCATCATGATTTATACCTCAGCAGCTGTCCTGGTGCCATATAGCCCCCATGAACCCAGTCACAAACAAAGAGCCAACCACCTCTTCTGTAACGTGACTCTGTGGTAACAAAATCACCCCAAGCATTACCTCCAGATGAACAGGATAGAGGGGAGCAGGTGGGTATCCAGCCAGATCACATACTGGAACAAGAACAGGGTATGGTGTATGTGCCCCAAGGTCTGATCACCCACGTGCCAACCACCAAAGTTGAAAACCTGATACAATTATTTGTTGCCAACAACAACTCACAGAGATACTCTTAGACAAAAGTTTCTATCTAGAACCTAAAAGGGTTATTCGGCAGTCCCCATTGGAGAATCCTTTGAAGAACCCTTGTTGGTTCAAGGTAGAACCCTTTTGCTTCCAAGTAAAACTGTTTTGGTTCCATGTAGAACCCTTTCCACAGAGGGTTCTACCTGGAAACCAAAATGGTTCTACCTGGAACCAAAAAGGGTTTTACCTGGAACCAAAAATGGTTCTCCTATGGGGACAGCCGAAGAACCCTTTTGGAACACTTTTTTCCAAAAGTGTAGTTCACAGAGATCTGCTGTAGAATTATGGAGACCTCATTTCCTTCAGTACATTGAGCGGTTCTACATTCTTCAGAGAAAATAAGATAATATTACAGTGGATGAAGTTCACTGTACTTGCCAATTCACACAAGGTACTGCAGCGTGTGCTGACCTGATAGAGGAGTTTGATGCCATATCTATGGGTCCTCTGTTGATTGTGTACTTGTGCTTGTGAAATTGTGAGAACGTGAAAATATCAACACCTCAAGGATTACACAAATGTCCAAATAAAACCAATATACCATTTCTTTAAGCCTATGCTACTATTTCAAATTCCCAGAATATTGTGAAATGTTACGTCACATAACTAATTTGATAATACCACAAGCATGTATTAGTATGTGACTTTAGCAGTTTAAACCACTACCCATACATCATTATCAGGAGCTTACTTAAAAAGGAGGTTTGAGGGCTTCTGTTCTAGACTAAATCTCATTCAATAAACACACAGAGCTGTGTCATGACTGTAGCCATGTTAGCAAATGGCAAGCGCACACAAACACACAGGGTTGGGTAGGTTACTTTCTATATGTAATCTGTTGCAGTAACAAGTTACCTGTTCAATTGTAATCAGTAAGGTAACTTTTGGATTACCCAAACTCAGTGACATAATCTGACTACTTTCAGTTACTTTTGGACTACTTTACCCTTACAGTTTTTCTCAGTCGCTTTGGTGCATTTTTCACATTATCCCTAACATGTGCAAAATAATAAGTGCATTTCTCAGAACAATTTGTACAAATTGCAATATACAATAGATATGTTTCTAAAGCTAGTCAGTCACTAAAAATCCTTAGTACACCTCTCAAAAGTAAATATTCATGCCAATGTTCATGTCAGTGTCATCAGGATGATAAGTCATTGAGTCATTGTTCACGAACAAGGTCGTCAAAATGTTTAGGCATGTTGTCAATGTAACTGTGTACTTTGACAGTATTACCTGATGTAAACTTAGGCTACAGTTTCGATGACAGTTACTGTATTGAAAATGCACAAGGCTGCACTTCTATGGCATATATCAATTTTAACAGTACTATTTACATATTACTGTATGTGGGTTATTGATTGAAAGAGACTGGACAACCCAAGGGGCACAAAGGGAAAAAAAAACCTAAATTAGAAAGAAACACAGGAAACCACCCCTAAGGCACAACTTTGCCCGCAGCACTGTTGTGCTGTCTCTACACATCCAGACGTTCCTGTCTGTCGGCCCACATATTCTCATCCACATCACATCACACTGGATATTTTCCCTTCCAATGCAACGTGGAAAGAATATTTTGGAATGCCTTATCCATCCTCTGCAGGCGTCTACTGTGATGTTTTCACATGCTGCATCCATTGCAGCCAGCAGGGTCATCTGTGTGTGTGGCTGACGATCGTACACCTTCCACCTCCATGCTGAAAATAACTCCTCAATTGGGTTAAAGAATGGTGAATAAGGTGGGAGGAATTCTATGAGCATCCTCGGGTGGGTCACAAACCATTGCCTTATGATGTTTGATCGATGGAAACTCACATTATCACAAATGACCACATAATGTGGAAAATCCTCTCTAAACAGACTCCTCTCGTCATCAGGGATGAGAGCCCTGTAGAGAGTCTCTAAAAAGTTGAGTAGATGCTGGGTGTTGTATGGCCCTATAAGGGGGATATGGGTTAGGGCACCATTCTCCGAAATAGCAGCACACATGGTGATATTTCCTCCCCGTTGGCCTGGCAAATCCACAGTAGCTCTGTGACCGATGATATTCCGACCCCACCTTCTGCATTTGGTCAAGTTGAAGCCAGCCTCTTCCACTTATACAAAGTTGTGAGGGGGTTCACTTGATTCCAACTCCATTATACGCTATATCCCAGAACACACAGTTGAATTTGTTTTGGTAAGGAAAAGTGACATAAAATGTACATATATTGCATGTTCCTTCCACAGCAATGGAAATGTGTGCAGTTTATGCTTACTGTACTATGTATCACTATAAAATGTTGCTGTAAAGTAGTTACATAGATATATGTTTTACCTGTACATACTGGTACCATAGCTCCTTAACTCTGTCCTCATTCCTTTGGAATGGTACACGGTACAGCTGTTTCATACTCATCTGGTTTCTATGCAGCACCCTGTCGATGGTTGAGATGCTAACCATATGGATGTTTTCAAAGACATTGTTGTCTTCTATAATGGTAATTTGTATTTCCCTGAGTCTCATGGCATTGTTTGCTCGGACCATGGTGCAAATAGCCTCCTCCTGTTGAGGTGTGAAAAGGCGTCCTCTGCCACCGGTTTGAGGTAATCTTTGCAGTCCTATGCGGGGAAAAATGCAGTGATTTCACATAGACAAAAACTATGCGAACACACATTTTACTGTAAAACATACAGGTGGGTGCATGTAAGGTGCAGTATGTATCTGTATAGAGTATATTTCTGTATGCTGTGAAATACAGGTGGACTACTGTAATATGAAGCATTGTAGGAAGTATACAGTATACTGCTTATATACAGTAACAGTGCACTGTACATTGGTGGACATACCTGTTCTCTCTTCGAAACGTTTGAACTATTGAGGACACGGTTGATCTCCCAATATTCGGCTGCACCCTTCGACCCACCTATGTCATCAGATATGCGCCTATGTCCTCTTCTGCCTCTTCCTCTGTTTTGCCTTCCATCACTTGCTCCTCTTCTTCCTCCTCTTGGCTATTGACCCTGTTCGTTTCCTGGTCCATCCATTATTGGAAAATTGCAACTCTGTGTTGTGGTCTGTCTATATATGCTTGCCAATTGATTCTTCATGAGATGCACCTTTGAGCAATTTAGACAACTGGTTGATTGTTGGTTGAACTAACACTTTTACATTCCTTCATGAGTGAGGGTCAATTCCACCTGCACGATTCATCAATTCACGTTTTTGTACAAAAGGTCTAATAGAAATGTGTAAAACTGTGTTGACAGTTTATGACAAATAGTTCAACAATTTTGCATGTAATGGCTTATGCAAGGAACTAATGCCTAGATGTTTCGAGGGGTAAGACTATTCAACAGAGAACCTACTATATTTTGATCAACATGACATGAGCAATTGATAATGTGGGAAACAGTTGACACTTGTACATTATCAATTGCAATTTGTTCAAAGGAATAAGAAATTGCTCTAATGATGTGCACAAATGACTATATGATTTGGAATTTGTACAAGTAGTATCAAGAATTGCACTTTTGATCTAAGAAATGCACCAAAGCGACTGAGAAAAACTGTAAGAGGCATTAGAAGAAGACAAAATGGATCCATCAAAGCATTTGGTGTGTCATCTAGTGGTCTCTGACTTGTGGTCAGACTCGCTCAGGTGGAACAAACTTGCATCTTTTTTCAAAGCTGAATTGAATGTCATTGAGAAAACAAAGGTGTCAATGTATTTTTTTGAAAACATCCTTTCTGAATTTAAAAGTAATCCAAGAAGTAATCATCTAGTTTTCCAAAAGTATTTGTAATCTGATTCCAATAATTTAGCTGGTAATGTAACTAATTAACGTTTGTTTGTCATCAGATTACATGTAAATATTACATGTAAAGATCAGATTACATGTAATTAGTTACTCCTCAACACTGCTTACACACATGCACACACACACCCACACACACATGCACACACACACACATTCCAGAGCCCCACAGCAGAGGGACAAACAGTAAAGGGCAGGCAGCTCCAGTAATCAATATTATGAATATACTAGCCAGCCAGGCCCTTGGGTCTACTTACTCTCCCTGCTACCCTGGTCTGGTTACATCTCTCTCCATAGTAGCTTTTGGAGGCGCTGGGATATTCTTGTCCATGTTCCCCATGCTGGACCCTCACCAGCCTTCCGGAACCAACCTCCTCTCCCTCCTCTCTCCCAACCACATCACATATATTACTCACTTCCCTGACAGCCCAGCCTCACTCCCAGGGCTGACAGGGCTGAGGCCCAGAGTTCAACCCCTGGGAAATGTATGGTTATCCGTGTTGTGAGGGCACGTGCCTGTCTGAGTTGTTTGTGGAAACTGCAAACTGAGGGGTCTGAGGGGATCAACACACAACTTAACGCTCCGTGTCACAACACCAGCCTTCTGAGAAACACTTAAGTAACATTGGGTGTTTTTCTGTCTCAGCGGATAAAAAATAGCTGATAAAGTGCTATTTATTCAGGGAATCAGGCTGAGGTGTCAGGGGCGCGCAACATAAAGAGATCTTTGGCAGTGTGAGGTGATGCTACTTGACACTAATTAGTTAGAGAAGCTGCAGGATTTCAAAGGCATACCTCTGAAAGTGGAGGCAAGACTGAGTGGAAAGCACTACACCACAGCTCCATTATAACTACAGGAAAGGGGTCTTCTTGGAAGAAATTCCTTTGCTGTCCCACGTTTCTCTGTTTTAGGTTAAATGTGACTCATGGGCCCTTCTCTCTCTCTTTCTCTCTGAAATTGGCTTATATGGCTACTGGAACCCTGGTAGATAATTGAGAAGAATGTGATTACCTCGATACAGTGAGTAACGCCGAGCCACTCGCAGATTCCCTTCTCTGCTCTAGTGAGCAGCAGACTGTTTCTATAAATGTGTGGAGGTTTTTGGGATATGCTCCAGTGAAAAGAAAATGAGAGTGAGGTCAACCTTCAATGAAGGATGTCTGGTGGGAGCATAGGCCTTGGAAAAAAGATGGCTGACTGTACAGCCACCTCTGGACTAATTAGACTCGACCAAACCTTCAAATTTACAAACTTCACAATTGCTTTAGTCTGCTGCCTCGTTTTTGACTGCGAAGGCCTATTGACACACTCAATATAGCTAACCGGAGTTTCACCCTCTGCCTTGCGAATGCATAAACAGCACTGATATTTTCATAACCCAGCCTCTGTGAGGTAAGAGTCTATAACGGACAGCCTGGGCGGCTCGGCTCAATAGTTCCCAGTGATAGCACCACGACAGCTGCTGCCAGTACAGTATGACATCGGCCCCAGACGCCGGTGTCATAGTAGCAGGATAGAGGGGGAAAATATCCCTCTATCCCACCCTAGCTCCACTATTAAGCGGGTGAGGAGCGCCAACTTGCGAGGATTATGGGAGGGCCAATCTGTAAGCTTTGAACACTCCAGGTTTTCTGATCCTTGAACCCCTTCCAAAGATATACTGATGGGAGATTGATTTGCCAGTTGCCAGCTCTACCTGTGATCAGCATACAGTTTACACACCCATAGATAAGAACATACAGTAGATCTAATTTCTTATTACCAAGGCTAAAAGTGTCATTCCAACTGAACAGCACATCATATGGGGTACATTTAGAATGACTCATCGAGGGCTTAACAAAAATCTATGTGCAGACTAGGGCTGTTACGGTGACGTATTAACGCGACACCAGTGGTCATGATGGCAGACAATTAGTTAGGCTTCACCAAGCTCTGACGCTGCTGATGGTCATTAGTAGCCGACAAAACGTGTTAACTGCCTGGTACTCAGTACTCTATTGTCCCTCTAATCACACTGACATCAATGCAAATGTATCGAAAATCTAATCAAACACTTCATGAGAGCCTATGAGCTCGTGTCGCGCAACATTTCTATAGGGCATGCGGTTGCGTGAGAAAACAGAGTTTTGATGGATTCTAATGAAGAGAGGAGGATCCCATCAGCTTTCTATAGGCTATGCCTACTATTTATCAACTTTCCTAATATTAAGCACATTGCTTCGCTTTACAACAGGAGTATAGCCTACCTGGCTGGCATGAAAATGAACCACGGGAAAAGCATCCTCCATTCGCTATTTGAGTGCCTAGATGACAGATTTATTTTCCCCATGTTCCAAGACAGGTGCATGATAATGGTCCATTCTAAATCAAAACACATTTCACACATATATTATATAGTGTATGTAAAGACAACATTAAATTAAGAGTCTGATGGGTGACAATATTAGCCTATCACTTGGATTATGTACTTTCACTTGTGAATCAAAGGAAATAAAATAGTTTTTGTCACATGCTCCGAATACAACAGTTGAAGCCCTTACTGTAAAATGCTTACTTACAAGCCTAACCAACAATGCAGTTCAACAAAATATTTTCTAAATAAAGTTAAGTAAAAATAGTCAAATAAAAATATAAAGTAACACAATAAAAATAACAATAACGAGGCTCGATACAGTGGGTACTGGTACCGAGTCAATGTAAATAGTCCGGGTGGCCATTTGATGAATTGTTCAGCAGTCTTATGGCTTGGGGGTATAAGCTGTTAGAACATGGAGCTGAATACTCTCCTATGCCATTGTGTCGAAGACACCATTCCCCCTCTGGGTCTCTCCTTGCCTCAGATGTGTACTGTTGGTGTTAATGCGTCAACAATCTCTTTCCCTCTCCTCTGTCATGAAGTTTAAACCTCTCTCTCTGTTTTTGGGGTACTCACTTGCAAATATTTAACGTTAGTGGCTTACTATAAAATGCAATGTTCGCATTGCAGTCCGTCAAATCAAAAAGTTAAGAAATATAATCATTTGATGCTCTCAGTTTTTTAAATCCTGCTCAGGGTTTACGTTATCTGGCACCTCGTTGTCCAGATTGTATCTGACTTGGTCCAGTGATGGAGCACCTGCATTCAGCTGAGTAGAGCACAGCAGGTTAAGCTTGAGGTGGTGCCGTTTAAAATTCAGCTGAAATAGAAACAGTGTGACTACTCATGTTTTGGTTCATTTGGTAAAAATAGTAAGGGTGGGTCCAAGGAGTCTTTATTGTCATGTTCCCCATCGGTTTTCTCTTGAAGGCACAGCCTAAACAAACCACATGATGAGAGTGCAGTGAATCCTCCCAAGGGAGAGGAGCATTACAGCCTTCTCAACTGGCAACCGGTTCATTTTTATGTCACTTCTTAAAAAGGAAAATAAATTGAGAAAGGAGGTGCATGGAAACATGAACGTTTGTTTACCTTTCCACGAAAAGACTACTGATCAAGATCTATCAATCTTTTAAAATTCCCAGAATGGGATGTTTGGGAAGGAGTGATGTTCAGTCCAGTGTGAACCCTCTGTCTTTCCATCTTCTTTCCATTTTGGGATGTTTTCTGGAGGATTCATAATGCCTTTGTGGGAACAGTCTATAGGCCTAACACTTTGCTGGCTCATCCCTATTATTCCTCATGTGAAATGAAAAATAGTTTATATCTAGGGTTTTACTGACTGTTATCCCACCACATGCAGAGTCATTGCTTGTGAAGGTACTGTATTTTATGTGCATCCAGACATGTCTTTATTTACAGGCACTGTTATTGTTGCTGCTGTGATGGTAGCTAGCTACTCACTGTAAGTACCTTTGCTACATTTGCTCTAATTATGGGGTCATTTTTTTGCCAGGATCCAAATGGCAGGGATTGCTTCTGTTTAGTAAATAACATGTTCCAAAGTTGTTAAATCATTATTTTGGGATTAGAGGTTTCAAATCCCAACCCTGACAGGCATTTGCAAACACCTCCTTCATGTCCCGACATGGGCCGTAATCGGGGGCTAATCACTATGTGTGGATAGCACATGATTCAAATGGAGCGTCATGGCACACACATCCTCTTTACTGCTCCACCACACCCCATAAAAGACACATGGTTACCTGGACATTCACCATGTAACAGACAGGTCTAACGTGGTGAAAAATGAGGTAAGCTTTATGCAACATCTTTTTGAGTGTGAACCCTTCACACCTTTTTATTTGTGTCAATTTTAGAGAGAAAGTTGTTGACAAGTCAAAAAGCAATAATTCTAATAATTGGACTCAGAAAAGAGTAACCTTTCCAGAGCCATTTTGTTATTAATCGTTGTTTCAGATAGCTCCCCTGTGCCTGCATTTACACTTCCAGCTTTCCTGCTTCTGAGTCTCTCTGCCCCTCAAATTCCATTAGAAGTCATAACTTTAGCTCCAGGGGCTCTGATCAAATGGGAAAGGTAATGCATTTTCCAGTTTTGTCAAAGTTCCAATGTACCTCATATTTACATATAGATTGAGTATTTATCGTAGAGTCTGCGTTTAAAGCACTGTAGTCCATTTTATTGGACCATGTTGGATTTATAAATATTGAATGAAAATATGATGTAGGGAGTGTAATTCTTTGAACATTTGTGTAAACATGGAGTGATGGATAGAATTAGAATGCAGGATCATGGATGTCTCCACTGCCGAAGTGATTCTACAACTTTATTGAGTGTGATGTGGTCAATCTTGGATGTGTGCCACACTTACTGTACTTTCATGTCCTTTTTTGATCATCTTAACTCCAAGAGAATGTTATTTTTTTTGTTATGAGTTTCCTGTAGCCTACACATAATAGAAAACTAAAAGAAAGAGCCAATTAGCCATCCAGACAGTTAACTTATAGAAATGCAAATATCAGGTTGTCCACCTCTGTCTAGAGCTCCTTGGAGACCAGCTCTTCATTAGAGGGAGCCAGGGACTAAGACATCTGAGGAAATTAGGTGAGTCACACACAGTACATCCATGGGTGTAGGATTTTCTTTTTGTAATAGACCTCCCTAATGACATGTCTTTTTACTCCTATAATAGCTGCTAAGGCACCTCCAGCGTCTGATGTCACTGTACAATCTCCCTAGATGTTTGATCTATGTGTTTCTGACGAAGATCATGAAAAGAACCACTGGAGGGGGAAATAAAAACACTGGCTCCTTTATCCTGCTATAAAGAACACGTTGAGGCCATAATGAGTCAGTCATCCATGTTCTATTACAGGCTCAAAATGGCCAGAAACAAAGCACTTTCTTCTGAAACTCATCAGTCTATTCGTGTTCCGACAAATGAAGGCTTTTCCATGCGAGAAATTGCCAAGAAACTGAAGATCTCGTACAACGTTGTGTACTACTCCCTTCACAGAACCGTGCAAACTGGCTCTAACCAGAATAGAACGAGGAGTGGGAGGCCCCGGTGCACAATTGAGCAAGAGGACAAATACATTAGAGTGTCTAGTTTGAGAAACAGACACCTCACATGTCCTCAACTGGCAGCTTCATTGAATACTATCCGCAAAACGCCAGTCTCAACATCAACAGCGAAGAGGCAACTCCGGGATGCTGGCCTTCTAGGCAGAGTTGAAAAGAAAGAGCCATATCTCAGACTGGCCAATACATTTACAAGATTAAGATGGGCAAAATAACACAGACACTGACTGAGGAAGATTGGGAAAAAGTGTTATGGTCAGGGGAATCTAAGTTTGAGGTGTTCAGATCACAAAGAAGAACATTTGTGAAACTCAGAAAAAATTACTCCATCTGTCAAGCATGGTGGAGGCAATGCGATGGTCTAGGGGTGCATTGGTGGTGGTAAAGTGGGAGATTTGTACTGCATTTTGCAACACCATGCCATACCCTGTGGACGGCACTTAATTGGAGCCAATTTCGTCCTACATTAGGACAATGACCCAAAGCACAATCCATCTGACCTTGCTGCCTTTTGAATGTTGACCTGTTTAAAGGTCTTAGATAAGGCTATGGAGAGCTTGATCACACAATCGTCTGGAACAGCTGGTGCTCTCATGCATGGCTCAGTGTGGCTTGCCTCGAAGCGAGAGCATAGAAGGCGTTTAGCTCGTCTGGTAGGCTTGGGTCACTGGGTAGCTTGCAGCTGGGTTTCCCTTTGTAATCTGTAATAGTTTGGAAGCCCTGCCACATCTGACAAGCATCAGAGCCGGTGTAGTAGGATTCAATCTTAGTCCTGTAATGAAGCTTTGCATGTTTGATGGTTTTTCGCTGGGCATAGCGTTATTTCTTATAAGCATCCGGATTAGTTTCCCGCTCCTTGAAAGCGGCAGCTCCAGAATTTAGCTCAGTGCGGAGATTGCCGGTAATCCATGGCTTCTGGTTGGGATATGGACAGTCATATGAATAAGAAGTACACCCCCTACAAATGTGTCTTTATTTTATTACATATTTGAACAGATGGATATGTAATCCTTATTTCAACACCATTGAAAGAAAGGTAATCTAATTTAACAAATTACACTGGAAGATATACTTTGCAATAATTTATTAATCAAAAATCTACATAAATTCAATTCCATAGTGTGGAAAAAATGAGTACACCCCTAGCTTAATTGGCTGATGTTGCCCCCTTTGGCTGAAATAACTTAATGTAGCCATTTCTTATAACTGTCTATCAGTCTCTTACATCGACTGGGAGGAATTTTTGCCCACTCCTTATAATACTGATTCAACTGTGTTACGTTTGAGGGCTTTCTTGCATGCAAGGCCCACTTCAAGTCCCCCCACGGCATTTCGACAGGATTGAGATCTGGGCTTTGACTCGGGCACATTCCATAACCCTCCATTTCTTCTTATTGAGCCATTCTGTTGTAGCTTTGCTTGTGTGTGGATCATTGTCCTGTTCCAAGATCCATGTTCGGTTCAGCTTCAGCTTTATGACAGATGGCCTCACATTCTTCTCAAGAATTCTCTGGTACAATACGGAATTCATGGTTGAGTCAATGATGGTAAGTTGGCCAGGCCCTGAGGCAGAAAAGCAGCCCCAAACCATAAGGCCACCGCCTCCATGCATTATGGTTGGTATGAGGTTATTCTGTTCAAAGATAGTTTCGTTTTCGACAAACATGGCATCTGGCATTGCAGCCAAACAACTCCACCTTTGAGTCATCTGTCCAGAGCACGTTATTCCAGTAGTTTTGTACTTACCCAGGTGTTGTCTGGTAAACGTCAGTCTTGTCTTGATATACTCTTTTGAGAGCAGAGGCTTCTTCCTTCCTGACCAACCATGTAAGGCCAGTTGACTCATGCACTGACATTGATTGTGGCAAGAGAGGCCTGCAGATCCCTTGATGTTACCCTGGGGTTCTTAGAGACTTCTATGAGCATCTTTTGGTCAGCTCTTGGGTTGAATTTGGTGGGACCCACCTGTCCTAGGTAGATTACCAGTGGTCTGCAATTTTCTCCATTTGTGGATGATCTGTCGGAAAGTGTAATGATGTACTTCGAATTGTTTGGAAATGGATTTGTAACCCCTCCCTGACTCATGGGCATCAACAATCTTTCTTCTGAGGGCCTCGGATAGGTATTTTGATCTTGGCATTTTATTTATTTTTTATTTCAATAGGCCATGATGGCAAAGTAATTACAATATAGCAATTAAACACTGGAATGGTAGGATGTGCAGAAGATGAATGTGCAAGTTGAGATACTGGGGTGCAAAGGAGCAAGATAAATAAATAAATAAATACAGTATGGGGATGAGGTAGATTGGATGGGCTATTTACAGATGAGCTATGTACAGGTGCAGTGATCTATGAGCTGCTCTGACAGAAGTCTCCAGCTTCAGAGATTTTTGCAGTCCGTTCCAGTCATTGGCAGCAGAGAACTGGAAGGAAAGGCGGCCAAAGGAAGAATTGGCTTTGGGGGTGACCAGTGAGATATACCTGCTGGGGTGCATGCTACGGGTGGGTGCTGCTATGGTGACCAGTGAGCTGAGATAAGGCGGGGCTTTACCTAGCAGAGACTTGTAGATGACCTGGAGCCAGTGGATTTGGCGATAAGTATGAAGGGAGGGCCAGCCAACGAGATCATACATGTTGCAGTGGTGGGTAGTATATGGGGCTTTGGTGACAAAACGGATGGCACTGTGATAGACTGCATCCAATTTGTTGAGTAGAGTGTTGGAGGCTATTTTGTAAATGACATCGCCGAAGTTGAGGATTGGTAGGATGGTCAGTTTTACGAGGGTATTTTTGGCAGCATGAGTGAAGGATGCTTTGTTTTGCGAAATAGGAAGCCGATTCTAGATTTAATTTCGGATTGGAGATGTATAAGAGTTTACAGTCTAACCAGACACCTAGATATTTGTAGTTGTCCACATATTCTAAGTCAGAACCGTCCAGAGTAGTGATGCTGGATGGGTGTGACAGGTTAAAGGAAATATTCATAGCCTGTTATACATGAAAAAGTATTAGTAAGTTCATAGTATGTGAGGATCTTAAAACATCTAAGGTTAAAAAGATGCATTCAGTATTAGTTGATAGAGATTGATAACATTCATATAATTGTGTTAAAGTTAAAATCTGTCAAAGGGTACGAATTGTGAGAGTAATATGTAAACGTTATATTGATTACTTTATTTTGTAGTGCCTAAAAGTGTTAATCTGTGATCTACGAAATGCTCTTAATCTATGAGCCGGAGATCGATTGCTCTGGTCTCCACCCATATTCCTGGGGAAAATCGCGGTCTTTTCTCATTGAACTAAACGTTGAATTGAGAATACAACACGTCAAGAGTGTTTAAGGTGTGTTTTAAGTTAAGTTTGAAGAGAGTAATATTAGCCCTGCTCGGTTGAAGTGAAGAATAGCATCATACTGAGAGTAGCTGCCATTTTATGTCGATTGTGAATGAACATGCGCGTTGTTAATAAGATATTTTGCTGTGTTATTTGTATAATGGGTTTTCTGTTGTTTTGTAATGTGTTACTTTTGTGAAATGATTGAACTAAACGTTGACTTGGGAATACAACACCGTATCACTCTCGTGATTATTTCTCCCCTGTTTTCAGGGGCGTAACATTTTTTGAGGCTCCGCTGAGATAGCTGCTCAGATGTCCAGTTTCCACACCCTGGTCGCTGAATTCCGAGCCAGCTAAATCTCCACATAACTCAGGCAGGCTGCAGTGAGGAAAGTGTTGCTGTTCGAGGGAAGTTGGAAGTTAGTGGTTAAGTACGTGTCAACTGAGGCCATTGATCGACCATCAGAGACAGTAAGGACCATCTAATTCAGAGTCAACTCCTGCACAGTAAAAGTTCCTCCTGTTCTGTCAACATGACAAGCGCCTTGGAAGAACTCCAGGAAGAGGTAGTAGGAGAATTGCACACCCTGACTAAAGACAAATTACTAGAGATATGTGATTTCCTTGAAATATCAGGCGAACAGAGAAGAGATGTTAAAGATAAATCCTGCATATCATTAATGACTCGCATTATGATGTTCCTTGGAAAAGAGGTAGTCGCAGAGTTAGAAGATGGCGGCATGTCGGAATTGTTGCTGCTTAAAGACGAAATGACAGAGATGATCAGTGGCAGAGATAACAAAACAGGGCAAATTGACCATGATATTGAACCAGCCGGAACACATCACAGAATAGAGGAACTGAGAACTGTAACCCCACAACAAGAGGTGGGAACTGAGCAGATTACTGCAGCCAAAGTCAGTGATTCTCTGCGTCAGCCCCAACACCATGCCAATCTTCAGGGGAGCGTGCCGCTCTCACCCAATGCACAGCCCAGCTCATACTGGCGCAAAGAGTTTAAACTTTCTGGTCAGATAGGTTAACCGGGCCAGAAAGAAAAACAGATTTTTTCCAGCCTTGCCCATCAGATTGAAAATGGACTTAACAGAGGCTATCCTGAGGTAGAAATAGTAGACGCAGTAGTCAGGGCTATTTCTCCAGGCTCACAGCTACGCAGCTACTTGGAAGGTAAACCCCAGCTAACTCTTCCCACACTTAGATGTATCCAGCGTTCCCACTTCCAAGAGAAGAGTGCAACAGAGCTTTACAAACAGCTAGCTTCAGAAGCACAGCATAGCAAGGAGACCCCTCAAAGCTTCCTGATGCGCGTTTTAGATTTGAGGCAAAAAGTACTGTTTGCATCCCAGGAGTCAAAATCAGGGCTTAAGTATGACCCTGCACTAGTCCAGAGCATGTGTTTTCACACAGTCCTTACGGGTCTCCAGAGTGACAGTATCAGGATAGACATGCAGCCTCTCCTGCTAGAGAGCGAAACATCAGATGAGGTTTTGTTAGAGAAGCTTAACATTGCTTGTGCTAATGAGATAGAAAGACGAAACAAAAAGCGGTTTAATGCCCCACAGCCTGCAACAACTGTAAGTGTAGTCCAGTTAGAAGATACGCCATCTGCAAAATGTCCTGTGATGGAAGCCAAAACTACGATACCCGCAGAACTGTTAACAGAGTTAGCTGAACTTAAGACAGGTGTAGCTTCTCTAAAAGGTCTCAGTGCAGAGATTGCTCAGATGAAGGAGACACTACAGCAGCCTATGTTTCAGTCACCGCCTTGTGCCTATGCCCCACCCCCAGTTAGGAGGCCAGATAGGGACCCCCAGCCTCCTGTTTCCCAGCAGCAGTATTACAGCAACTACAGTCAGTCCCAAGCACTTGACCCTGCACAGCATCAATATGCACCTAACCAGTATACCAACCACTCTGCTCAAGCTCCAAGGAGGTGTTTTGTCTGCCAGCAGGCCAGAACAGATGCACGCTGCACACACTGCTTCCGATGTGGGAGTGGAGAACATTTTCAAGCTGGATGTAAAATCCGGGGAGCCAGACCATCAAGGGAGGCCCCTTTAAACGGAAACGGGTTACCGATGAGGGACAAGTGTTAACCTTAGCTACCAAAAAGTCCCAGAAATTTGCAAATTGTGCCAGAGAAGAGTCATTTGAGAACCTGAAACAATGTTCATCATGTAAAGAGACACTGTACTGTTCCAAAGTATGTCAAAACCAACATTGGACTAAATATAAGAAAAAATGCACTCACCTGAAAATTGACTCTACCAGTGAAAGGTTTTCCTGCACAGAGGAAAATGCCCACTCCTTACCATCCCTAGCTCAAGGTTGCCACCCCCGTAAGGTTACCTCGCTAGTCGGCAGACAGTGCCTTATTGAGTGTCACCTGAATCGCCACCACCTCCAAGATCTATGGGACACAGGATCTCAGGTATCGGTCATTGATGAACGATGGAAAGAGGAATCTCTCCCAAACGTGAGGCTGACAGATGTTTCAGAAATCCTGGACTCACCTGATGATCTAAGGTTGACTGCAGCAAATGGGACTGAAATGCCGTACCTGGGATGGATTGAAACAACTTTTCGGCTAGCCTCTGAAACTGACCAAACAAAGGAACTGATCATCCCGGTGCTGGTAATGAAAGGCTGTCACCTATCTCATCCCATCATAGGTTTCAATGTTATCGAGCACATCCTGACAATGACCGAAAAGACTAAACGATACAGTACAGTAAAAACAGCTTTCCCAAGCCTCAAAAGGAACAAGGTGAGAGCCTCGATACAGGCTGTTAGCGCAGAACAGACAGATGCATACGCAGTGAAAACCAAGAAAGAGAAGGTTGCTGTACCAAAACACAGTAGCATTCAGATTGAGTGCCGTGTAGCTTCCCAACCTTTCAAAGATGACATGACAATGCTTTTCCAGCCAGACCTGAACCCGCAGTGGCCAGACGACCTTGAGTTCTTTGACACACTAGTCAGAGTCAGGAAAGGTGTTTTTCCAGTTATGCTGCTTGATGTCTCTAATCCCACTGACCACGACATTGCCCTGCTAGGACGCACAATAATCGGTACAGTACAAACCATTATGACTGTGTTACCTGCCCAAGTCTTTGAAAAAAACTGTCACCTCAGCCACAGTGAATCACACCAGCGTTCGAACCCATGTACTGCTACTGAACAGTGGGATCCACCAGTAGGTTTAACTCACCTAACCGAAGAGCAGAGAGGTTGTTAGGCAAATGCTTAGAGAAGAGTGTCACTCCTTCTCCAGATCAGACAATGACTTTGGCTGCATTGAACGATTGAAAATGACTATTTTTCTAAAGGACTCTGAACCAGTAAAGCGCACATACATGTCAGTGCCCAGTCCACTGTATCAGGAGACGAAGGGTTACATTTATGACCTCATAGTCCAGGGCTGGGTTAGGAAGTCAAACTCTTCATATTCTTCACCTGTCGTGTGCGTTCGTAAGAAGGACGGGACCCTCCGGTTGTGTATAGATTACAGAGACCTGAACAGAAAGACACATCCCGACCGCCAGCCCATCCCTCGGGTCCAAGACATCATGGACAGTTTAGGTGGTAATTCCTGGTTCTCCCTCTTAGAGCAGGGGAAAGTGTATCACCAGGGTTCATCTCTGAAGAAAGCAGACCACTGACAGCATTTGTGACACCGTGGGGACTCTATGAGTGGATACGTATGCCATTCGGCCTCATGAACGCTCCTGCAGCTTTTCAGCGGTGTACGGAGGAGTGTTTGGAAGGGCTCCGGGATAACATCTGCATTCCTTATCTGGACGACACGCTAGTTTTCAGTACAACATTCAACAGCCATGTGAATGATGTGCGAAAAGTTTTGCAGCGTCTCAGAGAGTATGGCATTAAACTCAAACCAAGTAAGTGTGATCTCTTTAAACCTCAGGTCCGTTATTTGGGCAGAATAATGTCTGCAGAGGGCAGCCGAGTTGACTCAGCCGATTTTGAAGCAGTAAGAGCATTGAAAGAAATCAGACCAGAGACTGTGGGCCAGCTCAGAAAAATGCTTGGTTTACTCACTTACTACAGACAGTACATCAAAGACTTTTCTAGGAGTGCCAGCTGCCTGTATGATCTCCTGAAAGCAGATTCAGAGAAATTACCTGACCACCCACGGAAAACAAAAACAAAGAAAGTAAGTCATGTGGTGCCCTCAAACAAGCCAATCCTGTGGACTGACCAGCATCAACAGGCACTTGAACAGCTGATTGAGTGTTTGCTTCACCCACCAGTTTTAGGTTTCCCTGATTTCACTCAGCCATTTTTTTGTTGTACACACTGATCAGGACAAAGAGTTCAATCTTGGTTAGATCAGACCAGATAATCTCCCCCTATTGCTCAGTTTGGCAAGGCAGCTAGCTCTAGGAAGAGTGTTGGTGGTTCCAAACTTCTTCCATTTAAGAATGATGCAGAACACTGTGTTCTTTGGGACCTTCAATGCTGCAGACATTTTTTGGTACCTTTCCCCAGATCTGTGCCTCGACACAATCCTGTCTTGGAGCTCTACCGACAATTCCTTTGTCCTCATGGCTTGGTTTTTGTGCTGACAACTGTGAGACCTTATATAGACATGGGTGTGCCTTTCCAGATCATGTCCAATCAATAGAATTTACCACAGTTGGACTTCAATCAAGTTGTAGAAACATCTCAAGGATGATGAATAGAAACAAGATGCACCTGAGCTCAATTTTGAGTCTCATAGCAAAGGGTCTGAATATTTATGTAAATAAGGTATTTCCGTTGTTTATTTTTAATACATTTGCAAAAATTCCTAAAACCTGTTATCGCATTGTCATTATGTTGAATTGTGTGTAGATTGATAAGGAATAAAAATAAAAATAAAATTGGAATAAGGCTGTAACGTAACAAAATGTGGAAAAAGTGAATGGGTCTGAATACTTTCCGAATGCATTGTGTGATATTTCAGTAGTTATTTTTTTAAATAAATTTGCTCAATATTTTTCGAATGCACTGTATCCCAACCAAAAGCCATGGTTTACAGGCAACATCCGCACTGAGCTAAAGGCTAGAGCTGCCGCTTTCAAGGAGCGGGACACTAATCCGGACACTTACATTAAATGCCGCTATGACCTCTGATGAGCCATCAAACATGCAAAGCGTCAATACAGGACTAAGATCGAATCCAGCCTCGAGTTGCCGAATGCTCCGAGACTAACAGACGAGTTAAATGCCTTCTACGCTCACTTTGAGGCAAGCATCACTGAACCATGTGTGAGAGCACTAGCAGTTCCAGACGACTGTGTTATCTGACTTTCCGTAGCTGATTTGAGTAAGCCCTTTAAACAGGTTGACATTCACAAGGCCTCGGTGCCAGACAACCAGCTGCCGGTTGTTTTCACTGGCATTTTCAACCTCCCCTTGACCGAGTCTGTAATAACTAGAGATTTTAAGCAGACCACCATCGTCCCTGTGCCCAAGAACGCCAAGGTAACCCTTGTCAAAGACTCCAGCCACCCAAGTCACAGACTGTTTTCTCCGCTTCCGTGCGGCAAGTGATACCAATGCACCAAGTCCATAAGACTACTAAATATACTGAACAAGAATATAAATGCAACATGTAAAGTGTTGGTGCCATCTTTTATAAGCTGAAATAAAAGATCCCAGAAATGTTCCATACACACAAAAAGCGTATTACTCAAGTTGAGGGAGCATGCAATTGGCATGCTGACTGCAGGAATGTCCACCAGAGCAGTTGCCAGAAAATGAAATGTTAATTTCTCTACCATAAGCCACTTCCAATGTCGTTTTAGAGAATTCTACGTCCAACTGGCCTCACGACCACAGACCACGTGTAACCACACCAGCCCACGACCTCCACATCTAACTTCTTCACCTGTGGAATCACCAGACCAGCCACCCTGAAAGCTGATGAAACTGATGAGTATTTATGTCTGTAAAACTCCTTCTTGTTGGCTGGGCCTGACTCCCAAGTGGGTGGGCCTATGCCCCCAGGCCCACCCAGTCATGTGAAATCCATAGATTAGGGCCTAATGAATTTATTTTAATTCACTGATTTCCTTATATGAACTCAGCAAAATCATTAAAATCGTTCTATGCTGCGTTTATATTTTTGTTCAGTATAGTTAACTAATAGCTACCCGAACTATCTGCACTGACCCTTTTTGCACTAACGATTTTGACTCATTACATTCGCTGCTGCTACTGTTTATCTATCCCGTTGCCTAGTCATTTACCCCTACCTATGTACATATCTACCTCAATTACCTCGTACCCCTGCACATCGACGTGGTACTGGTACCCTGAGTATATAGCCAAGTTATCATTTCTCATTGTGTTTTTATTCCTTGTGTTATTATTATAATATTTTTTTTTCTCTGCATTGTTGGGAAAGGCCCATATGTAATAATTTCACTGTTAGTCTTGTAAGTTCCCCAGCAAGTTAACCCATTTAACCCATTTACTTTCTATCTCTCTTTGATTTTTATTTTGTTTATACCTTCCGGAAACCTGCCTCACCCACTGTGATTCGCTATCACCTTTAATTTTATTTTATTTTTATGACACACTCAAGAACCTCCAGACGCTAACCAGCTAACTAGCTACAAGCTATTTAGTCATTGTTAGTTTTTTTTTTTAAACCTGGATAACACTCGCCAGCCCAGCTTCCCTGCCCATCCACCGCTGCCCCTGGACACTGATCTCTTGGCTACATAGCTGACGCACGCTGGACTGTCCATTAATCACGGTACTCCATTCTGCTTGTTTGTTTTATCTGTCGGCCCAGTTGCCTAGTCAACGCCATTTTACCTGCTGTTTGTTGTGCTAGCTGATTAGCCTCGCCTACTGTTTTTAGCTAGCTTTCCCAATTCAACACCTGTGATTACTGTATGCCTCGCTGTATGTCTCTCCCAAATGTCAATATGCCTTGTATACTGTTGTTCAGGTTAGTTATCATTGTTTTAGTTCACAATGGAGCCCTAGATCCACTCTGCATACCCCTGTTACCTCCTTTGTCCCACCCCCCACACATGCGGTGACCTCACCCATTACAACCAGCATGTCCAGAGATACAACCTCTCTCATCATCACCCAGTGCCTGGGCTTACCTCCCGCTGTACCCGCACCCCACCATACCCTGTCTGCGCATTATGCCCTGAATATATTCTACCATGCCCAGAAACCTGCTCCTCTTATCCTCTGCCCCCAACGCTCTAGGCGACCAGTTTTGATAGCCTTTAGCCGCACCCTCATACTACTCCTTCTCTGTTCCGCGGGTGATGTGGAGGTAAAACCCAGGCCCTGCATGTCCCCAGTTATCCCTCATTTGTTGACTTCTGTGATCGAAAAGTCTTGGTTTTATGCATGTCAACATCAGAAGCCTCCTCCCTAAGTTTGTTTTACTCACTGCTTTAGCACACTCTGCTAACCCTGATGTCCTTGCCGTGTCTGAATCCTGGCTCAGGAAGGCCACCAAAAATTCAGAGATTTCCATACCCAACTATAACATCTTCCGTCAAGATAGAACTGCCAAAGGGGGCGGAGTCGCAGTCTACTGCAGAGATAGCCTGCAAAGTAATGTCATACTTTCCAGGTCCATACCCAAACAGTTTGAACTACTAATTTTGAAAATTACTCTCTCCAGAAACAAGTCTCTCACTGTTGCCGCCTGCTACCGACCCCCGTCAGCTCCCAGCTGTGCCCTGGACACCATTTGTGAATTGATCGCCCCCATCTAGCTTCAGAGTTTGTTCTGTTAGGTGACCTAAACTGGGATATGCTTAACACCCCGGCAGTCCTACAATCTAAGCTAGATGCCCTCAATCTCACGCAAATCATCAAGGAACCCACCAGGTACAACCCTAACTCTGTAAACAAGGGCACCCTCATAGACGTCATCCTGACCAACTGGCCCTCCAAATATACCTCCGCTGTCTTCAACCAGGATCTCAGCGATCACTGCCTCATCGCCTGTATCCGCCACGGAGCCGCAGTCAAACGACCACCCTCATCACTGTCAAACGCTCCCTAAAACACTTCTGTGAGCAGGCCTTTCTAATCGACCTGGCCCGTGTATCCTGGAAGGACATTGACCTCATCCCGTCAGTTGAGGATGCCTGGTCATTCTTTAAAAGTAACTTCCTCACCATTTTGGATAAGCATGCTCCGTTCAAAAAATGCAGAACCAAGAACAGATACAGCCCTTGGTTCACTCCAGACCTGACTGCCCTCGACCAGCACAAAAACATCCTGTGGCGGACTGCAATAGCATCGAATAGCCCCGTGATATGCAACTGTTCAGGGAAGTCAGGAACCAATACACGCAGTCAGTCAGGAAAGCTAAGGCCAGCTTCTTCAGGCAGAAGTTTGCATCCTGTAGCTCCAACTCCAAAAAAGTTCTGGGACACTGTGAAGTCCATGGAGAACAAGAGCACCTCCTCCCAGCTGCCCGCTGCACTGAGGCTAGGAAACACGGTCTCCACCGATAAATCCATGATTATCGAAAACTTCAATAAGCACTTCTCAACAGATGGCCATGCCTTCCGCCTGGCTACTCCAACCTCGGCCAACAGCTCCGCCCCCCGTAGTTCCTCACCCAAGCCTCTCCAGGTTCTCCTTTACCCAAATCCAGATAGCAGATGTTCTGAAAGAGCTGCAAAACCTGGACCCGTACAAATCAGCTGGGCTTGACAATCTGGACCCGCTATTTCTGAAACTATCTGCCGCCATTGTCGCAACCCCTATTACCAGCCTGTTCAACCTCTCTTTCATATCGTCTGAGATCCCTAAGGATTGAAAGCTGCCGCAGTCATCCCCCTCTTCAAAGGGGAGACACCCTGGACCCAAACTGCTATAGACCTATATCCATCCTGCCCTGCCTATCTAAGGTCTTCGAAAGCCAAGTCAAGGAAAGCTGCCGCAGTCATCCCCCTCTTCAAAGGGGGAGACACCCTGGACCCAAACTGCTATAGACCTATATCCATCCTGCCCTGCCTATCTAAGGTCTTCGAAAGCCAAGTCAACAAACAGGTCACTGACCATCTCGAATCCCACCGTACCTTCTCCACTGTGCAATCTGGTTTCCGAGCCGGTCACGGGTGCACCTCAGCCACACTCAAGGTACTAAATGATATCATAACCGCCATCGATAAAAGACAGTACTGTGCAGCCGTCTTCATCGACCTCGCCAAGGCTTTCGACTCTGTCAATCACCAAATTCTTATCGGCAGACTCAACAGCCTCGGTTTTTCGGATGACTGCCTTGCCTGGTTCACCAATTACTTTGCAGACAGAGTTCAGTGTGTCAAATCAGAGGGCATGCTGTCCGGTCCTCTGGCAGTCTCTATGGGGGTGCCACAGGGTTCAATTCTCGGGCCGACTCTTTTCTCTGTATATATCAATGATGTTGCTCTTGCTGCGGGCGATTCCCTGATCCACCTCTACGCAGACGACACCATTCTATATACTTTCGGCCCGTCATTGGACACTGTGCTATCAAACCTCCAAACGAGCTTCAATGCCATACAGCACTCCTTCCGTGGCCTCCAACTGCTCTTAAACGCGAGTAAAACCAAATGCATGCTTTTCAACCGATCGCTGCCTGCACCCGCATGCCCGACTAGCATCACCACCCTGGATGGTTCCAACCTTGAATATGTGGACATCTATAAGTACCTAGGTGTCTGGCTAGACTGCAGACTCTCCTTCCAGACTCACATCAAACATCTCCAATCAAAAATCAAATCCAGAGTCGGCTTTCTATTCCGCAACAAAGCCTCCTTCACTCACGCTGCCAAGCTTACCCTAGTAAAACTGACTATCCTACCGATCCTCGACTTCGCGATGTCATCTACAAAATGGCTTCCAACACTCTACTCAGCAAACTGGATGCAGTCTATCACAGTGCCATCCGTTTTGTCACTAAAGCACCTTATACCACCCACCACTGCGACTTGTATGCTCTAGTCGGCTGGCCCTCACTACATATTCGTCGCCAGACCCACTGGCTCCAGGTAATTTACAAGTCCATGCTAGGTAAAGCTCCGCCTTATCTCAGTTCACTGGTCACGATGGCAACACCCATCCGTAGCACGCGCTCCAGCAGGTGTATCTCACTGATCATCCCTAAAGCCAACACCTCATTTGGCCGCCTTTCGTTCCAGTACTCTGCTGCCTGTGACTGGAACGAATTGCAAAAATCGCTGAAGTTGGAGACTTTTATCTCCCTCACCAACTTCAAACATCAGCTATCCGAGCAGCTAACCGATCGCTGCAGCTGTACATAGTCTATAGGTAAATAGCTCACCCTTTTTCACCTACCTCATTCCCATACTGTTTTTATACTGTTTTTATTTATTTACTTTTCTGCTCTTTTGCACACCAATATGTATGTACACTCCTGTACATGCCCATCTGATCATTTATCACTCCAGTGTTAATCTGCAAAATTGTATTATTCGCCTACCTCCTCATGCCTTTTGCACACATTGTATATAGACTGCCCATTTTTTTCTACTGTGTTATTGACTTGCTAATTGTTTACTCCATGTGTAACTCTGTGTTGTCTGTTCACACTGCTATGCTTTATCTTGGCCAGGTCGCAGTTGCAAATGAGAACTTGTTCTCAACTAGCCTACCTGGTTAAATAAAGGTGAGATAAAAATAATAAAAACCAAATAGTGTCGCTCAAATAGAAGGGGAACTTACAAAGCGTTACTGACCAACATCCAAAACGAAGCAGTTTTTAGCAGGTTTTAGGAGGGGTTCTGAAAGACACTCATGGGGGTGTCCACTGAATGTTGACTAGCAACAACAACTGGAACCTAAAAGACACCCACCCTTCTTAATTAACACCCGCCCACTTAACCCGGAAGCCAGTCGTTTAATCTGTCATATTGTGTCTGGCTCTGCCAAAAGGAACAGAGGTGTGCTCAGTGGCAGTGAACTCATAGCTATTCTAAACACATAGATATTGAGTTTCATTGAGTGTGCTCTTTTCCCCTCACCTCATACTCATATTCATGCTTTAAATTGTGTATTGGGTGAGAGGTAAATGGTCCGTTCATTTAAGTTTCACCAAATTGGTGGCAGAGGTTTCCAAGCTGCAGTTTTTCTTTGGCAGGTTCAAGTTGATGCTTTTCTCAAGCACACTTTCCAGTCATTCATTCTGTGGCAGTGTTGCATGAAGGATTGTCTATTCAACTGCCTCCATCAGTTCATGTATAATTAGAGTACAACTTCAACAAGATTTGACCAAGGAAAGTATATAGTGTACTGTATTCTACGACATGAAAAGTGTGCTGTACACACAATCTAAATCATTTTTACGGATGGGTTACTTCCCAAAGGACAAGGTGTGTGTTGCTGTGTACCTGTGAAGATTGCCATATGACCTGTCCAGTGGTTGCCATGGTGAGTGCTGGGCTGTGAGGTCGTTGTTTATGGGGTGAGTGTGTCTACGGCCTGCGTGTCTTTCAACAGATAGGGATATAGTAACAGTGATTAACCATGACTAGAATGCTATTGTCTAGGCATAAAGCACACACAGCCTGAGGGTAACACATCTATTTCTGTGGAGGAACGTGAACCTGAGGCCACACAGGGCACAGCTCTCTATCCGCAGCCCCAGGTGCTAGTTAGTGCATCATGGATAAATAATATGCTGTCCTCTGATGACACAGAGCAGATGCCAGCTACAGGACCTCTGAAAGACAGTATTACTGTACGCATCAGCAGTTTACTTTCGTTTATTAATTCGACCATTTAAAAAAAAAACAAGCACACAAAACTTAAAAGCCATACATGCACATTAATAAAATCATAGAGGACAACACACAATAAAGTCTGGTACTTATTTCCATTGTGGTCCTCTTGAGACAAGATGGCTATACAAGATCGAACAAGGTATGGCAGTGAAATAATAAAACAAAAATGAAGAAGAACATCTATCTCATCATTCCAGTTACATCATAGGGGTTATTCATATGGGCACAGAGGACATCAAACATATGTTTACTTTATTTTTTAAGCTGTCCAGAGAGGACGTTGTTTTTATAGGCAGAAGCAACTCATTCCATTCTGAGGCTCCAGTATACAAGAAAGTACCTTTCACAGCATTACTTCTGAAACTGTATGTACACAGCACAATCACAGCACCTGTTCTGGTGCTGATCTGGTGCTGTGATTGTGTGCATCCCTAACACAAGGAAAGTTATCACTTAAATATCTGGGCGCATGACCATAAATACTCCTGTAAACCAAACCTAGTCTAATCTGGGACACCCTAGCCTCAACAGGCAGCCAGTTTAGTTCCTGAAAGCAGCTCCTGCCTATGTGAGTACGTGGACTCACCTTCAATACCACCCTGATCAACTTGTTCTGGGCTATCTGGAGCTTCCTCTTCATAAGTTTAGATAAGCCCCCAAACCAGGAAGTACTAGCATAGTCAAAATGACATTGAATGAGGGCAGTAGCTAGCACTCTCATGGAGTCCTTATCAAGCAACTTGGACTTTCTAGCCAAAAACTTAATCCTGGCATTAACCTTCCCTAGCACCTTATTGGCCATGCTCACACCTCCCAAGCTTCCATCAAGGATACATCCCAAGTCCCTAACAGAGGTTTTAGTATTCAGCACCTCACCCCCCAACTCCACTCTGATTTCAGACAACCTATACAATTTAGGTCTGGATCCAAAAATAATTGCTTCAGTTTTCCCTAAGTGCAGAGATAGCTTATTATCTCCTAGCCATTTGCTAATGTTAGAAGGCTCTGTGCTAGGTATGCTCTCCGACATAGTTTTACTTTTGTGAGACACCAGAAATGTAGAGTCATCCGCATAAAGAAAAAGACAGCAAGAACAAGAATCTTTCATTTCATTAATATACAATAAAAAAAAATCTATTTCAAGCAGCTCTCAACACACCGCCTTGTACAGTATCAGAAACATTAAACAGGCACTGTAAACATATGCATCTGATTACAGCATTACGTAAAGACAAACAATGATTAATTTCCCATTAGAAATTGTTTAAAATGCCATACTGAAGGACTATGTTTCAATAAGTAATATGTGAAGCATAGTGACATTTTACAAACCAACCGTTTTATTTACCCCCTTTAGATATATTACTGATTGAATTCTACTGCTCCCTCTAACAGAGGGAAATGATTCACCCCTCTCTTCTCTGAACGTCTTTCTCCAGCTAGCCAGAGGTGGATCACATAAAAAAGTATTATTGTCAGGTACACCTCAAAAGTAAACCAAGATAAATAAATGATTCCTTGTTCTTCTTAGAGCAGTTGTATTTCTCTTGGAATGGTTTCTCAGACCAGACAAGTTCTTGGCCTCTGTGGAACAGAGTGAGGCCAGAGACAGATGGAGAGGTTGCCCTATCTGGAGGTTCCCACCTCCCATTGAAGTGCCCATTTCACCAGCTGAGATACAGTACCAGTCATAAGTTTGAACACACCTACTCATTCAAGGGTTTTTCTTTATTTTTACTATTTTCTACGTTGTAGTATAATAGTGAAGAAATCAAAACTATGAAATAGCACATATGGAATCATGTAGTAACCAAGAAAGTGTTAAACAAATGAAAATATATTTTATATATTTTTTAAGTAGCAACCCTTTGCCTTGATGACAGGTTTGCACGCTATTGGCATTATCTCAACCTGCTTCATGAGGTAGTCACCTGGAATACATTTTAATTAACAGCTGTCTTTTCTGTCAGTTGTTGAGATAGTTGTTGAGTGTGCAGCAATGGCTAACACTAATGATGATTGTAATTATATGAACAGAGACAAGAGGGACTCCTTTGTAGCCCAACACATTCCAAATCCAGATGTACAATCAGTAAATCAGTGTGTTTGCAAACTAGTATCTATTTTTCTCACATGTAAATAAGTGCATATGGAAGGTGTGGGCGTTTACCGGTAATAACAATATATTAATGAGAGTAAACCGCTGATTGGCCAGCTCATAATCCTCAGGAGGATGACATTATTAAAAAGAGGACTGAACACGCCTCCATTCTCATAGACTGGGCTGCAGTGGAGCAGGTTGAGAGCTTCAAGTTCCTTGGTGTCCACATCACTAAAAAACTAACATGGTCCATGCACACCAAGACAGTCGTGAAGAGGGCACGACAAAACCTATTCCCCCTCCGGAGACTGAAAAGATTTGGCATGGGTCCTCAGATCCTCAAAATGTTCTACAGCTGCACCATCGAGAGCATCCTGACTGGTTGCATCACTGCCTGGTATGGCAACTGCTCGGCCCCCGACCGCAAGGCACTACAGAGGGTAGTGCGAACGGCATAGTACATCACTAGAGCCAAGCTTCCTGCCATCCAGGACCTCTATACGAGGCGGTGTCAGAGGAAGGCCATAAAAATTGTCAGACTCCAGCCACCCTAGTCATAGATTGTTCTCTCTGCTACCGAGTAGCAGTGGTGTAAGGAGGGGGGGAGACACTGCACATAGTCTGGGTAGCCATTTGACTAGATGTTCAGGAGTAGAAGCTGTTTTAGAAGCCTCTTGGACCTTGACTTGGCGCTCCGGTACCGCTTGCTGTGCGGCTCTCTGTTGTCATCTATGCATAGTCACTTTAATAACCCTACCTACATGTGCATGCTACCTCAACTAACCGGTGCCACTGCACATTGAGTCTGTATCGGTACCCCCCTGTATATAGTCTCGCTATTGCTATTTTACTGATGCTCTTTAATTACTTGTTACTTTTATCTCTTATTCTTATCCATATATTTTTTTAACTGCATTGTTGGTTAGGGCCTTATAAGTAAGCATTTAACTGTAAGGGTCTACACCTGTTTGTTTTGGCCCATGTGACTAATAAAATTTGATTTGATCATCCTCTCTGAGAAAATAGCGAGCAATTTTGAAACTGTCTATTTGAGATACAAGTTTGAGGTGGGGTGTTTGAAGAAGAGAGATTTTCACTGGACAGTTACTTTAAATGCTTCCTTATTTATTTCCACGGCATCTTCCACTGAAATCCCCTAAATCATTATGAAAGCATGGTTACACTTGAGTTAGTCCGACTCCGTTAGATTTACTGACAAGTCCTATTCAGAGTGGTGTCTGCTCTCTGCCAGATACAGAACCGTATGGTGAGGATACAGTACAGTACTCCTGGGACATCAAAAAACAGATCCTGGTAACTGCTCCAAAACCCTATCTCCCATACATTCTGACGTTCTGTATCTGCCTTACAGGGAGGGCCAGTGTGTGAGCGAGATTGAGTTTGCGCCTGCGCTATTGCCTCCTTTGTGGCTCAGTTCTCTATCTAACCTGATTTGGATAGTATGCTTTCAATAGTGTGCACTCTCTGAAGGAGAGAGATTTATGCCCCCTCCCTCTAGATCTGGGGCCACTGGGAGATGCAGAGAAAAGGAATGATCCTCTTCCTGTGATCATCACAAGGGGGAATGTGGAGATGTTACACAATACATCATGAGGACTAAATCTGTTCCATACATTGGTACTGTAACTTCCACCTCTGCTTTGGCAGAAAATGTACTGTACTTTATGTCAGGGTGGAGGTGAAGATGGAAGGATTGAGGATACGACAGAGTGTAAGTATATGGGGCAGAGGTACACTGGGAGGGATAGGGCTGCTCATAGTTTAAATGTGCTTTGTGTTTCCAGGCAGAGTTGATTATTACTGTACAGTATGAAGAGTGAAATTGTGTCTTGTTCATTTCATTGGGTCGTTTATGATAATAAAAAAAATGGAATAGTTGTTTTCATTTAACTGAGAGTTGAGAGGTGCTCCTCTGCTTGCTGCTCCTAATGATAGATTTGGAGCTGAACAGGGACATGAAGTCTTTCTACAGCACAAAGTCCTGATGACATTTAGCTAAACCTATTTTAATATAGTCAAATCACATTTTATTTGTCACATGATTCGTAAACAACAGGTGTAGACTAACAGTGAAATGCTTACTTGCGGGTCTTTTCCCAACAATGCAGAGACCCCCCAGAAATAATAGCTAAATAATAACATGAGGAATAAATACACAATGAGTAATGATAACTTTGCTATATACACTTCTGTATACACTTTAATACATTAACATCTAGACACACTATTCCATTTACTATGCTCTAATTTCTGAGTGTGCTGTGTATTTATGGAATCGTTTGCTGGGCGATTCTTTGTAGAGGTGAAAACCCAAAACAGATGTGGACAGTTGGTCATGTGCCTGGTGGTTATATAACCATGAATTCTATTAATTTAACCTTTTTTAACTAGGCAAGTCAGTTAAAATAACAAATTCTTATTTAAAATGACGGCCTACCCCGGCCAAACTGGGCCAATTGTGCGCCGCCCTATGGGACTCCCTATGGGACTGTGACCCCTCTTGCACTGAGATGCTGTGTCTAAGACCACTGCGCCACTCAGGAATTCCAGCCAGTTCAGGCGAAATAAACTCATCACATTAATATGACAAATGATCTTTCTTCATGTAGCATAAGACAAGACATCAAAGGCCAAACAAACAACAGAGAGGAGGTGAGGGCCCTCGGAGTGTGGTGTCAGGAAAATAACCTCACACTCAACGTCAACAAAACTAAGGAGATGACTGTGGACTTCAGGAAACAGCAGAGGGAACACCCCCCTATCCACATCGATGGAACAGTAGTGGAGAGGGTAGAAAGTTTTAAGTTCCTCGGCATACACATCAAAGACAAACTGAATTGGTCCACTCACACTGACAGCGTCGTGAAGAAGGCGCAGCAGCGCCTCTTCAACCTCAGGAGGCTGAAGAAAATTTGGCTTGTCACCAAAAGCACTCACAAACTTCTACAGATGCACAATTGAGAGCATCCTGGCGGGCTGTATCACCTCCTGGTAAGGCAACTGCTCCGCCCTCAACCGTAAGGCTCTCCAGAGGGTAGTGAGGTCTGCACAACGCATCACCGGGGGCAAACTACCTGCCCTCCAGGACACCTACACCACCCGATGTTACAGGAAGGCCATAAAGATCATCAAGGACATCAATCACCCGAGTCACTGCCTGTTCACCCCGCTATCATCCAGAAGGCGAGGTCAGTACAGGTGCATCAAAGCTGGGACCGAGAGACTGAAAAACAGCTTCTATCTCAAGGCCATCAGACTGTTAAACAGCCACCACTAACATTGAGTGGCTGCTGCCAACACACTGTCATTGACACTGACCCAACTCCAGCCACTTTAATAATGGGAATAGATGGGAAATGATGTAAATATATCACTAGCCACTTTAAACAATGCTACCTTATATAATGTTACTTACCCTACATTATTCATCTCATATGCATACGTATATACTGTACTCTATATCATCGACTGCATCCTTATGTAATACATGTATCACCATCCACTTTAACTATGCCACTTTGTTTATTTTGTCTACATACTCATCTCATATGTATATACTGCACTCGATACCATCTACTGTATGCTGCCCTGTACCATCACTCATTCATATATCCTTATGTACATATTCTTTATCCCCTTACACTGTGTATAAGACAGTAGTTTTGGAATTGTTAGTTAGATTACTTGTTGGTTATCACTGCATTGTCGGAACTAGAAGCACAAGCATTTCGCTACACTCGCATTAACATCTGCTGACCATGTGTATGTGACAAATACAATTTGATTTGATTTGATTTGACCTTGTAAAAACCTCTGCCACAGAAGTGTATCTTTCAACTTGCTCCTTCATCATCGTCATCATCATCGTCAGGACCAAGTGACTTTCCAGAGACAAAAGACTGTACTCATTGAAATTCAGTAAGGTGAGAGGAGTTCATTTAGTCATCTTAGAAACTAATATGTTTGTAGGTATTAGGATTTAGAAAGGACTGTAGGTTACATACACATCTATTCTAAGATACAGTTTTGCAATTGACGTCGTTTGTGGTGGTCAAAATAAGGGTGTTGTACAAAACAAAGTGATAAGTAATTAAATAATCTCTAACCAATCAGAGTATCAAAGCCATGGACACATTTTCTAAATGTTACTTTACCCACGTGTGTTTTGTCTCTGGACCAACCCATCTGTTTCTGGCACCAATCAGATGGTCTAGAACATATTTCCATTCAGTAAATCGTAGGGGATGTACTCAGATCCAGACTCATTGCAGAGAAGAAACTAATGTCCGATGACGTGGCATGGCGTTTGGGTAGCCAGGCAAGTATTGCCAGGGAAACAAGGTTCTAAGCAGGCCAAGTATTTGCTTTATTAAGATGAGAAGGGATCAAAGGGTTCATTCATTTGCCCGAGGCTCTGTTATGTGTTTGAACTTTAAGGTGTCTGCTTTCATTTGTCTCCCATTTCAGAGATACTGTTTTAATCTTGATGTCAATGAGCCAAGATTAGAGCCTTTTATGTTCTCTGCATATATCATCTTTTTCGTAGCTTTGTGCTATGATCATAATGATCAAAGTTGAACTCAAACTTGTATTTTTTCAAAGTCACATATTTAGTATAATTCAACGCTCTGTGTGCATCAACTGTTCTTTATTGGTAATGAAGAAGTCATGATAATGTAACACCTCCATGCTGCCACCTTTCACCATTCTCTCTTCCACAGCATCTTGAGACTAAGGCAGTGTCTTGATGTGTCTGTCCACAAACAGTCCCATGTGACCTGGCAGAATGCCCTGCTGCTGCCGCAGTGCCACCCTCTACCAAGGTGACCTGTCACCACAGGCTTTTACGCAGGCCTAATGGGCCAAATGTTGCCCAGGGGAGCTGTAAATGTGTTAACACCATGCCCACTGGACACACTGACAGTGTGCCACATGGGGTCTGATTACTGCCACCACCACCTGTTACTTATGGCCTATAATCACTGTCTGTCCCTGGCCACCGCCGTGGCTCTGCATCCCCAGCCTCCAGGACTCTCACAGTCATCTTAGTGGCATTATAATGAATAGCCAGAGGATTTCAAAGCTACATGATTTAATTTACTTAAAAACAAAAGTTAATGAACTCATGTGTTCATCTGTCTCTCTTGTTATGTATAGCAGCTAATTATAACTATATTAGTAAGTAATGCATATTTAGAAAACTGATTTGGGAGGCCATGGGAGGATTTCCTGTATAGTAGGTGTGTTATTTATTACCAAAGAGTCAATTACCTGTACGTTAAGCTGCATGTCACTTTTGATTATTTATAATGATGGTTAATAGTTAAATCTCTGCTTTTCCTCTGTAGTTCAAAGTCAGTCCCCTCTTAAATTAGCAAATAATCTGATCGTACTTTCTGTTGAGAGCATATCATTTCATCTTTCTGTCATCGTGTGTGATCTCGCAATCAATTCTCCCTCTCTCTAATATTATGTCCACTGGCGAGCGTCATGCAAATAACTGCCAGTCTCACGGTATTGGACCGTTAATTTACAAACATGTTGAGCATCTCCTGGCTTCCACACATAGCGTACAAGCCACTGAATCAGACCTTTGGAACATATACATTTTAAAATGTTAATATGTATGCTGTATTAAATAAATCAATTTAATACAGCCTACACATCTTAATAAATCCAAATTTAATTTCAGACAGTTTTAAAGAAACTAAATAACATATGGTCTATTTCAGAATAGCATACTCGGAGTTGTCCTTATGTTAGGCCCTGATATGGCTATGGCTGTGGGCTACACTTGTTCATTTATTAGACAAGATTTGCTTAGAATTCGGTGACATAATTTTTGAAATTATTTTATAGTATGAAGAATACAACTGAACATAGCTTAACATAGAAAGAATATTTTCTCCAAATGATTTCAAAGGAAGTGCTCACATGCGGCTATTCTGTGTTGAGCGGTAAACAAAGAAACTGGTCCTCCTTTAAGCTTAATTTAGAGTTATTTATTCAACTTTAGTTGTGATACAAACATTGGGCAATATATATATTTTAATACATTCTATGGCTGCATGATGGGACTTTAATGATGATTTGAAAAAAGTTGCAAGCTGCACACACTTCATCTGTCTCTCATTCACAATTTGACAAGCACTTGATAATATTCTAAACAGGCTTCAAATTTCCCAGCAGCATCTCCCTTGTGTGGTTGTAATGCCCCCGAAAATAATTTATGCCTTTTGCAGCCAACGTGGCTGTTGTGCCCTTGGGTTGAATATAATAATTATAAATCCCTTCTCCCGGCTTACCTCGCTCCGAAGCACCTCTCACTCACATGGCTCCTTCAGATGTAGTCAATGCCGGTCACGTGATTGGTCCATCTCACAGGCATTTCAGCGAAGAAGTAGGCTACAAGTGAATGAAGACATACACATCAAATCACATTTTATTGGTCACATACACACGGTTAGCAGATGTTATTGCGAGTGTAGCGAAATGCTTGTGCTTCTAGTTCCGGCAGTGCAGCAATATCTAACATGTACTGTAATCTAACAATTCCGCAACTACCTAATACACATAAATCTAAGGAAAGGAATAGAATACGAATATATACATACAAATATATGGATGAGCAATGACAGAGCGGCATAGGCAAGATGGGGAGAACAAGTATTTGATGCACTGCCGATTTTGCAGGTTTTCCTACTTACAAAGCATGTAGAGGTCTGTAATTTTTATCATAGGTACACTTCAACTGTGAGAGACTGAATCTAAAACAAAATTCCAGAAAATCATTTTTAAGTAATTAATTTGTATTTTATTGCATGACATAAGTATTTGATCACCTACCAAACAATAAGAATTCCGGCTCTCACAGACCTGTTAGTTTTCCTTTAAGAAGCCCTCCTGTTCTCCACTCATTACCTGTATTAACTGCACCTGTTTGAACTCGTTACCTGTATAAAATACACCTGAGTGGATCCCAGTCTGCTTTAACACGACAGACAAAAAAATGTAAGCCTTTCTTACTGAAAAAAACTAAACTGTAGATGTGGAGGTACAAAATTAAAAGCTGTTCTTGCTGAAAACCCCCCTCTAGATGTGGAGAGAGTTGGCAGGGATGTTAAGCACCAAGATTAGAGTTGTGAGACTGTGACCTCTCCTTTTCATAGACTAGGAGTGAAATGGATCACAAGGCAAAATAAATATATTTTGTTACACTGCCTGGAGGTCAGGTTCACGCAGCCATGTAGGTCAGGAAATGTGAGTGACTTTCTTCTTATCCAAAACATGATACACAGAAACCTGTGTACTTAAACAAAGATTCCCATGTCTTTAAGGATAGGGTTTAGTGATAAGCCCTCTGAGTATCTCCTCATTCAGAAGCATTGCATGATGAATTGCTCCTGTCCAGGGGCCTCAATTATAAAAATGTTCTTGGATTTATACTTGAACTTAGTCGTAAGATATTTTCCGACGGTGTGCTTCTTATGGCTGCAATCCCGTTAACGGGAGCGATATGACATCAGCCAGTGAAAGTGCAGGGCGCCAAATTCAAAAGAACAGAAATCTCATAATTCAAATTCCTCAAACATACATGTCTCATATCGTCTTCAAGGTAGTCTTGTTGTTAATCCCACCAGTGTCCGATTTCAAATAGGATTTACGGCGAAAGCACCGCAAACGATTATGTTAGGTCACCAAATAGCCACAGAAAAACACAGCCATTTTTTCCAGCACAAGATTTTCCAGCCAGAGTCACAAAACCCACAAATAGAGATCAAATGAATCACTAACCTTTGATCATCTTCATCAGATGACACTCATAGGACTTAATGTTACACAATACATGTGTGTTTTGTTTGATAAAGTTCATATGTATCAAAATATGAGTTTACATTGACGCATTACATTCACTAGTTCCAAAAACATCCAGTGATTTTGCATAGCCACATCATTCAACAGAAATACTCATCATAAATGTAGATGATAATATAAGTTATACACATGGAATTATAGATATACCTCTCCTTAATGCAACCGCTGTGTCATATATATATTTTTTAATACGGAAAAAGAAACCCATGCAATAATCTGAGACAGCGCTCAGAAGTAAACGTGACAATAGCCGCAATGATGGCGTCAACATAAACAAGAAATTACATGATAAATATTCCCTTTGATGATCTACATCAGAAAGCACTCCAGGAATCCCAGGTCCACAATAAATGTTTATTTTGTTCGATAATGTCTGTTATTTATGACCAAATACCTTCTTTTGTTAGCGCGTTTGGTATACATATCCAAGCGCTCATTCTGGTCAGCGTTACATCGGACAAAAACTTCTAAAAGTTATATTACAGGTCGAAGAAACATTTCAAACTAAGTACAGAATCAATCATTAGGATGTTTTAAACATATAGCTTCAATAAAGTTCCAACCGGAGTAGTCCTTCTTTTCTTCATTAGCAATGTGGGTACCATGAGGAATAATCGTGATCAGAAAATGGCTAACTGCCAGACACCTGATAGATTCTGCTATCATTCACTCCCACAACACTATAGGAGTCTCATTAAAAGTTATATTGATGGGTGACATCTAGTGGAACCCCTAGGCAGTGCAATATCATTAATTTCTCAAGGGGATTTCATTGGGGACTCTGGTGAATACATACAAAGCTCAGATTTCTCACTTCCTGTTTTGATTTCTCCTCTGGATTTTGCCTGCCATATGAGTTATGTTATACTCACAGACATAATTCAAACAGCTTTAGAAACTTCAGAGTGTTTTCTATCCAATACTAATAGTAATATGCATATATTAGCAACTGAGACTGAGGAGCAGGCCATTTACTTTGGGAAACTTATTCATCCAAGCTACTCAATACTGCCTCCCAGCCATTAGAAGTTTTTAAGTTCAATTCCTAAAAGATACTGAGAATAAAACACCTTGCTTATGCAAGTTCTAAGAAGATTATTTGTAACTTACGCACCTGTGATCTATAAATCTCAAATGAAGTTAACATTTACGTCACCTGCACTTCAGCAGTCCATTGGTGCGCTCCACAACCGACCTTGTTCTGCCGTGTGCCAAATAGTAGTGCATTTCCTCTGCTGTTCTGGGATCGGCAAAGGGAGTGAGAAGCCACGTTTTCAGTGGATAGCCCATGTCACCTAATAGGGTAAAACCGTTATGTTACATTATTTTGCAGAGAAGCCACCCGCCTTCACTCTCAGCAGCTTCAAAACGCAGGCCTACTCTTCCGTGGCGCAGAATGAATAAATCGTGCTTAGACCCTGGCCACTTGGAGCATACATTGAGTAGTTGCATACAGGCATCGCAGATGATATGAACATTCAATGAATGGAAATTCATCCTGTTAACATATTCATGTTCATCTACAGACGGTGCACTTAAGGCAATATGTGTGCATTCAACTGCACCTATGACCCCTGGGAAATTAAATGAGCGGACAAACTCACCTGTTCCTCGGCTGTAAATGGGAAACTAATGTATCTTGTGGACAATACATGTCAAATTGCCTCGATTACTTGTGGCAGGATGTGGCTGAGATATACCCAACCTGTCACTAATTTCGCTCTGGAATGTCCTAATAGCGAGGAATACCAGAGTGGACAGTAGGCTACTTGGACAGATATGGGCAGTGGCGGTTCTAGCTTGTATGGCTCACTAGGCGAACCCCCCCTTCAGCACCCCCAACACAAATAAATAAGCATAACATTTGTAACTAAATAAATACAAATATAAGACTCAAATATCAAAAATAAGTAACAAAGGCAAATATAAACAATTTGTAGTATATAAACTCAGCAAAAAAAATTATGTTCCTTTTTCAAGACCCTGTCTTTCAAAGATAATTTGTAAAAATCCAAATAACTTCACAGATCTTCAATGTAAAGGGTATAAACACGGTTTCCCATGCTTGTTCCATGAATCACAAACAATTAATGAACATGCACCTGTGGAACATTCATTTAGACACTAACTTCAGACGGTAGGCAATAAAGGTCACAGTTATGAAAACTTAGAACACTAAAGAGGCCTTTCTACTGAAAAATACCAAAAGAAAGATGCCCAGGGTCCCTGCTCATCTGTGTGAACGTGCCTTAGATATGCTGCAAGGAGGCATGAGGACTGCAGATGTGGCCAGGGCAATAAATTGCAATGTCCGTACTGTGAGTCGCCTAAAACAGTGCTACGGGGAGAAAGGAAAGACAGCTGACCATCCTCGCAGTGGCAGACCACGTGTAACAATGCCTGCACAGGATCGGTACATCCGAACATCACACCTGCGGGACAGTTACAGGATGGCAAAAACAACTGCCCGAGTTACACCAGGAACGCACAATCCCTCCATCAGTGCTCAGACTGTCCGCAATAGGCTGAGAGAGGCTGGACTGTGGGCTTGTAGGCCTGTTGTAAGGCAGGACCTCACCAGACATCACCGTCAACAACGTCGCCTATGGCAACAAACCCACTGTTGCTGGACCAGACAGGACTGGCAGAAAGTACTCTTCACTCACGAGTCGCGGTTTTGTCTCACCAGGGGTGATGGTCGGACTTGCGTTTATTGTCGAAGGAATGAGCGTTACACCCAGGCCTGTACTCTGGAGGGGGATCGATTTGGAGGTGGAGGGTCCGCCATGATCTGGGGTGGTGTGTCACAGCATCATCGGACTGAGCTTGTTGTCATTGCAGGCAATCTCAACACTGTGTGTAACAGGGAAGACATCCTCCTCCCCCATGTGGTACCCTTCCTGCAGGCTCATCCTTACATGACCCTCCAGGATGACAATGCCACCAGCCATACTGCTCGTTTTGAAATGTCCAGGAACTTACGGCAAGAACTGGCAAATCTGGTGCAGTCCATGAGGAGGAGATGCACTGCATCTGCAACCTACCCCTGCACGCCTCCCCATCTCGTACTTCCGAGTGGGAGACCTTGCTCAGGAACTAGAATCAGGGCTCCCAATCCGATAAGGTTAATTGACCCACAGTACCACACCCCACAGTACCACACCCCACAGTACCACACCCCACAGTACCACACGGTGACATGATATCATTGACCGGTGACATGATATCATTGACGTGATGTGCAAATGAGGGATAGAAAACCGATCGCGCAAATGTCACCATTCCGATTTGATTTGATTTTATTTATTTTCTGGTGCGGGTCCCGGCAAGATGACGTCTGCCCATATGGCCTTTACCTAAATCCTCCGCTGGATACAGGTATGGCATGATTACAGCGTGTCTTCCTTTCCAGATTAGGGGCTAAATTCACGCACAAATCTAACAGAACATTTCTTGGGAGGCGATAGCATCATCATCAGTAATTCCGGTCTCTGAAAACTCGCTCCCTTCTAACAGCACTGTTTTCAATGTCTTCCAATAACTTAAGAACAGAACGCTATTTATAGAACATCACATCCTGTTTTTAATTCACAACTCCATGCGTCTGGTAATTAATTCATCACACGTTTAATTGATCATTCCTAAAAAAATTGTTCATAAAGCTAATGCAAAGTTTACAACAGGCTTGGACGCAAATGCGTCCCAAACTGCAATACCCCTACATAACCAGCAGGCAAATCACTTACGTCAAGTCTAGACTTTGCATAGAGATAAAATCATGTTCACGTCAAAGTAAGGTTTTATAAATAACTACTTATATGTGGTTTTCTGCGTAAGTCATACTTAAGATCAAAACTGATCATAAATCTGTTTTATAAATAAGGCCCCAGCCCAATATGACTAGCTACTATTTCTTTATTGGAACACATCACCTGTGATAAAGCATTTGTAAACTCCGTCTGGTTCAGCCCATTTCTAATCCTCCTAACCTAGCAACTTTTAACAATGGTTCCCTGCAGTTCAGGTGGCATGGGTGCCTTTGCTGTCAATAAGGGCTGCATCATTTTCAACTGGACCACTGGACATCATGAAGAGTTGAAACAAGTTTGGAGAAGCAGGCTGTGCTAGAATAATTTCTCTAAGGAGGATCCCTGTAATTTAAGAAAATAATGGTAATTTGGCTGAAGACACTAAACTGCGATTTTGAAATATGTAAGAAAATAAACTACTAACCATTGTGGGTTTGTGACATCAGGTGATTGGAACAGAACATGCTGTGTCACATGACATACAGTAAGTGTTGTGGCTGGTTGTGTAATAATAATGATGTATGTATGTATGTCTTCATGTATGAAAAATTACTTCACTCAGTCTGGAGACTGAGTGAAGTAATTTTTCATACATGAAGACATGTTACACCTACAGGTCAAGTCCATGACCTTATGTTCATAAACCCCTGAGGCAAGGCCATAACCACCACTTAATCCACTGTGTTCCTTATAATCATAAACTACACACACACTCTCTACAACGCTCATGGACCTTGTCACTAAACACCTAAATCCATCCACACATTAACTACTGCTTATGCGTACAATAAAACCCAGCAGCTGTTCATTTAAAAGCCGTGTTTAAGAAATTAGATTAAGTTAAGTCTGGTCTTTGAACTACTCTGGGCTTTTCTCTAAAGGGTCTGTACCTTACAGCTGTGAGAACAGGAATCACTTCGTTTCCCCCTACACTTATTCCAATTATTATGGTAGGAGTTTTATTTCAATATTGTATATGACAGTGAATTTACACACCAAAAAACTGAGAGTGCATTGTGGACTCCACAATTTGTCGTAGCCTTTTATTGAAATATGCAGTAATGTAATGATCAGATAAGGCAGGATGTTTAGGTTGTGTCAAGCCAATATGTAAGATTGCTTCACATTTATGGTAGATAAACCTTTTTTGGTACATTTTCCAACAAGTTCACTGGAGATGGAGATACTGTACACCAGATACAGTGGGGGGGGGGAACAAGTATTTGATGCACTGCCGATTTTGCAGGTTTTCCTACTTACAAAGTATGTAGAGGTCTGTCATTTTTATCATAGGTACACTTCAACTGTGAGAGACAGAATCCAGAAAATCACATTGTATGATTTTAAGTAATTCATTTGCATTTTATTGCATGACATAAGTATTTGATCACCTACCAACCAGTAAGAATTCTGGCTCTCACAGACCTGTTAGTTTTTCTTTAAGAAGCCCTCCTGTTCTCCACTCATTACCTGTATTAACTGCACCTGTTTGAACTCGTTACCTTTGGTCTGATGAGTCCAAATGTGCGATTTTTGGTTCCAACTGCCATGTCTTTTTGAGACGCAGACTAGATGAACAGATGATCTCCTCATGTGTGGTTCCCACCGTGAAGCATGGAAGTAGAGGTATGATGGTGTGCGGGTGCATAGCTGGTGACACTGTCTGTGATTTATTTCAAATGCAAGGCACACTTAACCTGCATGGCTACCACAGCATTCTGCAACGATACGCCATCCCATCTGGTTTGCCCTTAGTGGGACTATCATTTGATTTTCAACAGGACAATGACCCAAAACACACCTCCAGGCTGTGTAGGGGCTATTTGACCTGGCCTTCACAATCACCCGACCTTCACAATCACCCAACCTCAACCCAACTGAGATGGTTTGGGATGAGTTGGACAGCAGAGTGAAGGAAAAGCAACCAGCAAGTGCTCAGCATATGTGGGAAACCCTTCAAGACTGTTGGAAAAGACTGTCGGACAGCAAAGCTGTCATCAAGGCTACTTTGAAGAATTTAACATATATTTTGGTTTGTTTAACACTTTTTTTTCCATTTACTACATGATTCCCTATGTTATTTCATAGTTTTGATGTCTTCACTATTATTCTCCAATGTAGAAAATAGTAAAAATAAAGAAAAACCCTTGAATGAGTAGGTGTCCAAACTTTTGACTGGTAATGTACATAGATCAATTCACCACAGAGCGACTGTAAAGTTTTTTTGACCCACAAATACAGATGTGGGATCTCAATTTGATCACACCTGCACCGCAGGAAATGCAGATGAGCTTTGTGATATACATACATTTACTGAATTACCTGCACTAACACACAATTGTATCCAGAGTATTCCACTTTTCATGTAGCCTCCTTTTGACCAGCTAATAACTGCCTAACTACAGATTTATCCATCTAACCACCGACCTAGCCTTAACACTGTTCAAGCAACATTTTAAAAATGTTTTATTAAACCAGGCAAGTCAGTCAACAACAAATTCTTATTTACAATGACACCCTAGGAACAATTGGTTAACTGCCTTGGTCAGGGGCAGATTTTTTCCTTGTCAGCTCGGGGATTCGATTTAGCAACCTTTCAGTTACTGGCCCAACACTCTAACCGCTAGGCTACCTACCGCCCTAAGCTAACATAATGGACTAAACTTCCAAATCCTGTTGCTGCAGGCTTAGAAGGCGTCAATAATAGTTCAAGAGAAGGAAGTAGCTTACAAGTTTAGGCTGTGGCAGGGTTTCTCAAACTCCGGTGCAAGTTTAGTTTTTTTTGCCCGAGCACTACACAGCTGATTCAAATGACCAACTCATCAAGCTTTGATTATTTGAATGAGCTGGGTGGTGTTAGGGCAAAATGTGCACCCAAGGGGGGGGGGGGGGGCAGGATCGTGTTTGGGAAAACCTGGACTATGGTCCCATGACTGGCTACCTCTGCTTTCAGCTTTCACAGTACTTTGCTTCCCTCTTGTGGACAGAAATCTAATGACTACCAACATCAGCAAGGCATTTATCTGGGAATGCATTCCCAGTGCTAAATAGCGTAAGTAAATAGAACCTTAAAAAATTAAGAGCATTTTATTAAGCAGTCACAGAAAAAAATGCAATAAACACATAAGAGCATTTACCTGAATACAAATCTTAATTTCTTATTTTTCTGCAGCTGAATCTATCGGTTTTGCACACAGATACAAATTCACATCGGGGTGGAGGGAACAGCGATGTCTTTCATTCCATATGGTGTCATTCTTCCATAAAACGTCTGGGACAGCAAACATAGGATTAGAGGTAACACGCTTTAACCACCCAATTCTGCAAAAGCACATTGTTTACCTGGCCCCCACTTTCAGTATATCTACTAGACCACTATCATTACAAGTATACAAAGAGAGATGCCCCAATACAAAACAACAGAATGTGAGGTACTATACTGAGGACATCCTCAAGCAAACTAGATGAGGTGCAGAATAGCTAGTACAGTACAAGCAAAAAAGCAGGGATATTTTAGTATTGAAAGCACTTCACATTTGAGTGCAGTGAACAATTTACTGTCAAGGGACAATAGAATCTGGTGGTGGGCCATGGCCAAATGTACAGTAGCACTGACATTGAGGCCCTCTAAAGCAAATTTCCTGAAATGTTGTTAGTTCTCAAAGATGAACTTATTAAATCTATAGGTCCATTATCTTTTATATATACACTTTGTATCTAGTTTTAGTTTGTTTACACGTAAATAAATGTCCATAAAACATTTAGGCGGCCAGCACAAGACCTTTCTATTCAGAAAATAACTTTGAAATCTAGTGTGTCAGAAGGTCACCATTGGAGAACATTTCAAGAAATAATTGTCTACTCACTGTAGAACTGACAATGACTCTTTAATATAACATGTGAAACTAAGACAGGTGACATCTTGTGGCTTGCAGCATTTTCCTTGGATCAGTAAGGCTTCACAAAATACATCATTATTCAAGCAAAAGCTTAGAGATGACAAAGCATCCATGTAAAACTGTCTCAGACAACAGATGAGGGAGACAGATCATCATTGTGAGGAATTGAGTGACATCATCTGCCATAACCTCCATGAGTAACACTGGCTGGCTTTCTGATCAATTTAATTATATGACCCTCTGTGGGCTTGATATTCAAGAGTAACCAATGAGACAGACACTCAAAAAGAAGTTACAATCTGAAAAGTATCATTATTATTCATCTTTCACTAAATGTGGCGAACTTCCAGTTTTTCTGCTTCCCCTTCAAATCAAGCTACATTTCATCCTATTTACATCAATCACTTTTCATTATTGAAGCATATTTACACAAGTGCATTAAATAACGTGGGATTCTACAGAGTTGAATGAACATGTCCCGAGACAACTAAGTAAATGACGTGGGTCAAAAGTCAAAACATTCATTATGTACAGCATATCTGTATGGTGTGATGATCATCTTCTTGCATGAATAGCTAATTTGCTCCAGGAATCAAAGAGATTTTGCAGAAGGCACTTTAAACTCTGCAGACCCCTTTTGGGATTGAGCTCAAGACTACAGCATTCCATACAGTCTTACTTTCCATGTCATGTAAACCACTTCATAAAATACATAATTAAATATGTCCATTGACCAGCAAATCAATTAACGTACAATATATATATCACAGTGTCAGGATATAAAGGCATTCACACATGCGATGTGTTTTGGCAAAAACCTTAATTATAATCAAACAATATTACATTGACACCAAATGGGGACATTGAACTGGAGTAGATACTGAATGAAGAGACTGGATTCCACCACCTAAATACAGAGTCAAACTGATATAATGCCGGTGGGCTGGGAGGTCATGAGACTCTCTGAACCCAGTTAGTAGCGTTAAAACCAAAGGATGGACACAAACCCGTAGAACTTCTCCACTGAAAACAGGTATGATGAGTAGGTACTCTCCGCTGTCCTTCATCACTGTATTGTGACAACTGAAAGACTAAGCAGTGTAAGCAGTGGTTGGTGTTGTGGTGGTGAATTGAAGACTACACAAACGGTGCAGAATGTGGCGGTGGGTTGAGAGTAGACAGGGCGGTAGAGAACCACTTCAGAGGCAGCAAGGAGGACACAGAAGCAGGCTGGACCTACACTCTTCAAGACTTGGAATGCTGGATTAACCACTGCAGAGTGATATCTGAAGATGGGATAAAACTGTCACATTATTGCGGAGATATTTAAAAATCACAAAACTATTGCAAAATAGAAGACACCATGTATTACAAAGAGGGGGCAAAAACATTAAAAGAATGAGCATAAGCACAGCACTCCATCTTAATTTAATTAGAAATGCAGAAACTGATCATTGGTAGTGGCTGTGTGAATTGCCTCCCTCATACTACTACTCACCTATGTTGTCCTTCTCTTTGCAGGAAACAGAGTAACAACAGATTTCTCTGTCCTGGATGGCTGACAAATTCCTGTAGAGAGTTAAATCAGTAAGTGCTTTGGTTCCTTCTACTTTTGGGGTTCTTTTGTTGTTGTTGTTGTTGTACACCCCCCCCCCTTGATTGTATACAGGATAAAAGTGTCTTCTATGTGAATTAAATATACAGTAAATGTCCTTTTATCACCATCCAATGATGTAGAGTATGTAAGTAATAGTCCTTCTAAACCATGCCAAGATAAAAAGGCATTAAGGGATCTGGCAGGGTATTTCTCTCTTCAACCAGCCATCCGTAAAAAACGTACTCAAGATAAATGGTTAGCAAGAAATGGGCTTCAAAAGTTCAAATGTGCATTGGAGTCATGGCCATTTCATTACCCCTGGGAAGATTACACTGTCAAGATCACATACAAATGAAGGATATATAGGTTAACATGTCTGTGCTCATTTTGACCAATATTACAAATGGATCATTCAAGGAACAGGGAGAAACAGAGTATCTTACAACTTTTCGATGAGTTGCTTCTCGTCAAGCGCACTGGGAAGATCTCTCTTGTTACCAAGCACTAGAACCTGAGGAGAGAAGAGCGGTCAGTGGGTGTATGGAGACATGGTCATAAAGCCTGCTCTCTCTTTCTGTGACTCAGATTTCTCAGCAGAGCCAATCCCACTGGGCTGCCCTTCCCCGTTACTGCAGATACATCACACCTTCTGGACTGATAATCTATACGTCTTGCATTACCTCTTTTGCTATTACAGAACCTTCTCTGTTGGTGGAAAAAGACAACCCCTATATGGCAAGCTGGAAGGCAACAGAGTCAGTATGACAAACATTGTCCTGTCAGTTGGCAAGCTGCTGGGCTGGAATCTGAAATCTAATAAAAAATCTTGGCTGGGTACAAAATTGAGCACTTCCAATGCCACTTAGCCTGAGTAACTTAAACCATTAGTGGCCGTAATTGCCAATTAGGAGTGATGATCAAATGCATCTGATTGGAGTCATTGGACGCTCCTGGGGATGTATGGCATGGGTCAAGGTCAACAAAGATGTGCTGAACATTGGGTCTGAAGAACTCAAGGAAGATAAGTGTCACTGACTGGCCACTCATTGGGACTGATATAGCATTAGATTTGACTGAATAACTGACTTACAGGGATGCCTTGTAGCTGAGGCTTGTCTAACAGGTTGTGGAGCTCGTTCCTGGAAGCCTCTACCTTCTCACGGTCTGCTGCATCCACCATGTAACTGGAGAAAAAGACAATGCTCAGATGCAGGTTTTTCAAAACATTCGGTCTAGTAGATCCATATGCAAATGGTCACAAAACATATATAAAAATCAAATGTTCAAAGGCATTCAGTAGCATTGCATTTTCTCACTGATCACCATCGTCATAGGGAATGAATCCAGACTTCCAGCGAAAAAGAGGCTGAAGCTTCAACTAGACTAGATTTGAACTAAACAAAAATATAAACGCAACATGCAATGATTTTACTGAGTTACAGTTCATATAATTTTTTTTTTAAAAATCAGTCAATTGAAATAAATTCATTAGGCCCTAATCTATGGAATTCACATGACTGGGCAGGGGCGCAACCACGGGCGGTCCAGGGAGGGCATAGGCCTACCCACCTGGGAGCCAGGCCAACTCAATCAGAATATTTTTTTCCCCCCATAAAAAGGACTTTATTACAGACAAATACTCCTCAGTTGCATCAGCTGTCTTGGTGGCTGGCCTCAGATGATCCCGCAGGTGAGGACGATTTGGAGGTCCTGGGCTACCATGGCGACACGTGGTCTGCGGTTGTGAGGCCGGTTGGACGTACTGCCAAATTCTCTAAAACGACATTGTGGCGACTTATGGTTGAAAAATCAACATGTACGTTCTTTGGCAACATCTCCGATGGACATCCCTCCAGTCAGAATGTCAATTGCATGCTCCCTCAAAACATCTGTGGCATTGTGTGACAAAACTGCACATTTTAGAGTTGCCTTTTCTTGTCCCCAGCACAAGGTGCACCTGTGTAATAATGTTTAATCAGCTTCTTGATATGCTACACCTGTCAGAGGGATGGATGTAAGCAAATGTGTCCAAAATCTGGGAGAAATAAGCTTTTTGTGCATATGGGAAATTTATGGGAAATTTATTTTATTTCAGCTCATGAAACGAAACACGGGACAAACACTTTACATGTTGCATTTATATTTTTTATTAAGTACAGTGGGGCAAAAAACTATTTAGTCAGCCACTAATTGTGCAAGTTCTCCCACTTAAAAATATGAGGCCTGTAATTTTCATCATAGGTACACTTAAACTATGACAGACAAAATTAGAAGAAAAAAATCCAGAAAAATCACATTGTAGGATTTGATGAATTTATTTGCAAATTATGGTGGAAAATAAGTATTTGGTCACCTACAAACAAGCAAGATTTCTGGCTCTCAACAGAACTGTGACTTCTTCTTTAAGAGGCTCCTCTGTCCTCCACTCGTTACCTGTATTAATGGCACCTGTTTGAACTTGTTATCAGTATAAAAGACCTGTCCACAACCTCAAACAGTCACACTCCAAACTCCACTATGGCCAAGACCAAAGAGCTGTCAAAGGACACCAGAAACAAAATTGTAGACATGCACCAGGCTGGGAAGACTGAATCTGCAATAGGTAAGCAGCTTGGTTTGAATAAATCTACTGTGGGAGCAATTATTAGGCAATGGAAGACATACAAGACCACTGATAATCTCCCTCGATCTGGGGCTCCACGCAAGATCTCACCCCGTGGGGTCAAAATTATCACAAGAACGGTGAGCAAAAATCCCAGAACCACACAGGGGGACCTAGTGAATGACCTGCAGAGAGCTGGGACCAAAGTAACAAAGCCTACCATCAGTAACACACTACGCCGCCAGGGACTCAAATCTTGCAGTGCCAGACGTGTCCCCTTGCTTAAGCCAGTACATGTTCAGGCCCGTTTGCTAGAGAGCATTGGATGATCCAGAAGAAGATTGGGAGAATTTCATATGGTCAGATGAAACCAAAATATAACTTTTTGGTAAATACTCAACTCGTCGTGTTTGGAGGACAAAGATTGCCGAGTTGCATCCATACCTACTGTGAAGCATGGGGGTGGAAACATCATGCTTTGGGGCTGTTTTTCTGCAAAGGGACCAGGATGACTGATCCGTGTAAAGGAAAGAATGAATGGGGCCTTGTATCGTGAGATTTTGAGTGAAAATCTCCTTCCATCAGCAAGGGCATTGAAGATGAAACGTGGCTGGGTCTTTCAGCATGACAATGATCCCAAACACACCGCCAGGGCAACGAAGGAGTGGCTTCGTAAGAAGCATTTCAAGTATGCTAGAAATTCTTAGGAGGGAGTTGAAAGTGCGTGTTGCCAGCAACAGCCCCAAAACATCACTGCTCTAGAGGAGATCTGCATGGAGGAATGGGCCAAAATACCAGCAACAGTGTGTGAAAACCTTGTGAAGACTTACAGAAAACGTTTGACCTCTGTCATTGCCAACAAAGGGTATATAACAAAGTATTGAGAAACTTTTGTTTTGACCAAATACTTATTTTCCACCATAATTTGCAAATAAATAAAAAAAATCCTACAATGTGATTTTCTGGATTTATTTTTTCATTTTGTCTGTCATAGTTGAAGTGTACCTATGATGAAAATTACAGGCCTCTCATCTTTAAGTGGGAGAACTTGCACAATTGGTGGCTGACTAAACATTTTTGCCCCACTTTATAAATATCCAATGCCATTTTGCAAATATTTTTGAAAACTACTTCTAAAATATTAGTCACATGGAGTGAAGACTTAGAAAAGCACAAAAATGACAAAAAACATGAAAATGCCATCTCGTATTGCTGCGGCAAGGAAAATGGTGGAGAACAGTCAGACGACCGCGTTCTAAACTAAATGCATCCTGAAAAGATAATAGTTATCTCCTGAACCCAACGTGATTGCTAAAGTAGACCATGAAAGAGCATATCTTTATGCAGCTCTAAGTGTTTTTGGTTCAAATTAGGACAGGAACCACAGCGTTTGAGAGGGTAGGAGCCTGCATTTCAGAGCCAAGGGCATATAATGAGACCGGGTAGAGACATTGGTGAGAGGTAACAGTCCTGGCATTGACACACACTGACCACAGCAAACGTTGATACAGAGCATGTTATGGTTAGAGTGGAGCCGCAAGGTGGCTTACTCTGGTCCAGATACTTACACAATGGCATTGACTCCTCGGCAGTACCTCTCCCACATGCTTCTGAAGCGAGGCTGTCCACCTATGTCCCAGATCTGCACAGTAGACAGACAGACAGACAGTAGGTCAATGTGGACACTGCACAGACACTCATCTTTCCCTACCGTTCCCGGGGAGATGCACAGCACAGACAGCAATTAGAGCAGAGTTTAATGGCAAACCTTTACCTTAATCGTCACGTTGCCTTTGGTAACCTTCCGCATGTTGAAGCCGACTGTGGGAATCATGTCTTCACTAAACTGACCAGACTGTGAGAAACCAAAACAAGGAAAAGTTAAGGACATGAGGAATGCTTTATCGGCTATATGGACATTTAGCACACAAAGCTAGACACAAGCATTTGGATACACATTGAGCAGCAATTTGAAAAGTACCAAAATGTATTATTGCAGATTTGGGGGATAGTTGGTGGCCAGGCTCGAGCCTGGAACATTTGAAGGACATTTGCCAACAAAATTCACTACCGATTATGGTATCAAAGACTCCATAAAATGTAGGTATGGTCAGTTAAAGGTCACAGAAATGTAAAGGGGTATGATTGTCTACGATATTGTCTCTACATTGAAGCTATTATAAGGCGAAAGAAATTAAAAAGATTACAACAATTTTTTGGGATGCTCTATATAAATGTCATTGTCAGTTGCATGACCATTTTTCCAAAATGCCCTCTTAAAAACAACTTTGGCTATGCCTAGAATTTAAAATATTCCAGATACTGAAAATGTAACATTTTAAAACACACAAAATCACACTTAAAATTGAAAACATATTCTGGGAAAGCTTATCAAAATTGCTGAAGGGTTCGGACTTTCAGATGTGAGAACTAAAACAGGAAGAAAGTGAGACAGGTTCAACCAAGTTCCCCCCCCAAAATGAGGCCCATAACATCTGGTTCTATTATGGTGCCTTCCTGGCCAGCTGGTCAAATGACACATTCACTTCACAGTTCCCTTTTAGTGCAGGAGGGAGTTCACAAGCACCATCTTGCAAAAATGTAACACAAACAGATTGAAAGGGGTATCCCATGTTTGCTCCAAATGAGATTGTAGGAATGAGCTCTAGAAAAGCAAAAGTCCAATGACAGCCACCATTGCCATTGGTATAGTTTTATACAAACACTTGAGTAGCAAGGCAAGCAGAGGGATTTCAAGAAAATACACAAAAAACTGCATTAGTTGTGTGGCTGGTGACTACGGGGTGGGTGAGAGCGCAGCTCTGTCCAGCTCCAGACCACATCCAGGTCACCTGACCATAACGAAGTGAAAAAGTGCTGCATTCTTGTGATGAATACAAGCATGGAGAAACTATTCCAATCTGATATTGCAAGGCCTCTTTGGTAATTATCCTCTTCTACTCAGACTAGAGTATCCAACAATTACTGTAAAGGACATTCTTAAGTCAAGCCAATACATATGCCTAGACTTCAAATGGTCTTTGTATTTGGGGTCATGAATTAACTTCTTCGATATAGGGGGCGCTCTTAATTTTTGGATGAAAAACGTTCCCGTTTTAAACAAGATATTTTGTCACGAAAAGATGCTCGACTATGCATATAATTGACAGCTTTGGAAAGAAAACTCTGACGTTTCCAAAACTGCAAAGACATTGTCTGTGAGTGCCACAGAACTGATGTTACAGAAAAAAAACAGGTAAAAATACAATCAGGAAGTGCCACATTTTTTAAAACCGCCTCATGGCAATGACTCCTTATATGGCTGCGGAGGAGCTAGGAGTCAACTACCGTTTCCACGTTTTCCCCAAGGTGTCTGCAGAATTCTGACGTATTTGTAGGCATATCATTGGAAGATTGACCCTAAGAGACTACATTTACCAGGTGGTCGCTTGGTGTCCTCTGTTGCAATTATTGCGTAATCTCCAGCTGCAGAACTTTTCTGTTTTCTACTGAGGAGAAACCCAACTGCCACGAAGGATTTATCATCGAATAGATATGTGAAAAACACCTTGAGGATGATTCTAAACAACGTTTGCCATGTTTCTGTCGATATTATGGAGTTAATTTGGAAAAAAAGTTTGGCGTTTGTTTTTTTTTTTCTTAGCCAAAAAGTGATGAACAAAACGGAGCGATTTCTCCTACACAAAATAATCTTTTTGGAAAAAATGCTAATTTGCTATCTAACTGAGTCCCCTCATTGAAAACATCTGAAGTTCTTCAAAGGTAAATTATTTTATTTGAATGCTTTTCTTGTTTTTGTGAAAATGTTGCCTGCTGAATGCTATCAATACTCTTACACAAATGCTTGTGTAGCTTTGGTTGAAAAGCATATTTTGAAAATCTGAGATGACAGTGTTAAAAGGCTAAGCTTATGTTTCAATATATTTATTTCATTTGCGATTTTCATGAATAGAAAAAGTTGCATTATGCTAATGCATTATAGTTCTCAGCCAAGCAGGATGAACAAACGTGAGGTTTTTCGCCTACAAAAATATTATTTTTGGGAAAAAGGAACATTTGCTATCTAACTGGGAGTCTCCTGAGTGAAAGCATCTGAAGTTCTTCAAAGGTAAATGATTTAATTTGGTTGCTTTTCTTATTTTTGTGAAAATGTTGCCTGCTGCCAGCACAAGCCTAGCATAGCATAGCATTATGCCATGCTAAACTTACACAAATGCGTGTCCAGCGTTGGCTGTAACGCATATTTTGAAAATCTGAGATGACAGTGTTGTTAACAAAAGGCTACGCTTGTTTGAATATATTTATTTCATTAGCGAATAAACAGGAAACGTTGCGTTATGGTAATGCGCTTGAGGCTATGGTTACGCTCCCGGATACGGGATTGCTCGTCGCTAGAGGTTAAGCAGGTTGTGGGTCCACTGGGATTGTCTGCCTCTAACCCTAATACAGGGGCTGAGTCACTGGCTTACTGGTGCTCTTCCATGCCGTCCCTAGGAGGGGTGAGTCACTGACGTGATCTTCCTGTCCGGGTTGGCGCCCCCTCTTGGGTTGTGCCGTGGCGGAGATCTTTGTGGGTTATACTCGGCCTCGTCTCAGGATGGTAAGTTGGTGGTTAAAGATATCCCACTCGTGGTGTGGGGGCTGTACTTTGGCAAAGTGAGTGGGGTTATATCCTGCCTATTTGGCCCTATCCGGGGGTATCGTCGGATGGGGCCACAGTGTCTCCCGAACCCTCCCGTCTCAGCCTCCAGTATTTATGCTGCAGTAGTTTGTGTCAGGGGGCTAGGGTCAGTCTATTATAGAGTATTTCTCCTGTCTTATCCAGTCTCCTGTGTTAATTTAAGTATGCTCTCGAATAGAGGCCGACCGATTAATCGGAATGACCGATTAATTAGGGCCGATTTCAAGTTTTCATAACAATCAGAAATCGGTATTTTTGGACACCGATTTGGCCATTTAAAAAAAAAAACCTTTATTTAACTAGGCAAGTCAGTTAAGAACACATTCTTATTTTCAATGACGGCCTTGGAACGGTGGGTTAACTGCCTTGTTCAGGGGCAGAACGACAGATTTTTACCTTGTCAGCTCCAGGACTCAATCTTGCAACCTTACGGTTAATTAGTCCAACGCTCTAACCACCAGCCTCACATTGCACATTGCCGGTTACGCGAATGCTGTAGAGGCCAAGGTAAGTTGCTAACTAGCATTAAACTTATCTTATAAAAAAAAACTCAATCAATCATAATCACTAGTTAACTACACATGGTTGATGATATTACTAGTGTGTCCTGCGGGGGGGGATGATTTAACAAAAGTGCATTCGCAAAAAAGCACAATCGTTGCACGACTAACAGGCTAACTACTTCCATGCCCGCCATCAGCAGTCTCTCAAACATTGACCACAACCCTTTGGTCGCGAGTGAGAGTGCTGTCACCTCTTCCCATGATGGCCTCACCTGCGCCTCTACCCACTGTAGCACTGGCTGTAGAGGTCTGTGTCCCGTCCCGTCCCTGCCCCCATTCAGCCACGTCGACAGTCTGCAGCTCACAGCAGACAGGTCCCAGCGCCCGACACACTGTGGCACAGACCCCCTCTGCACACAGCTCTCTCTCCAATCACAGTGGCGGCAGCAGTCTGCAGTACAGGGTCGACAGGACATGGCGTCGGCGTTGCCCCTGCCCTGTGCACCACTGTGAAGTAATACGGCTGAAGCTCCTCCAACCAGCGTGCCACCTGCCCCTCGGGCTTTCTGAAAGACATGAGCCACTGGAGAGCAGAGTGGTCAGTCCTTACAGTAAAGGGCAAGCCACCCAGGTAGTACTTGAAGTGTTTGACGGAAGCCACAACAGCCAAGAGCTCCCGCCGGGTGACACAGTAGCGGCGCTCATGTTTGTCAAATGTTTTGCTGAAGTACGCCACCACTCTCCCCACCTCTGGCCCCACCTGGGCCAGCACCCCACCCATGCCCACATTGCACGCGTCTGTGTCCAGGACAAAGGGCGAGCACGGGGGCCTCGATCAGTGCACGCTTGAGGGTGTTGAATGCCTCATCACACTCCACTGTCCAAGTGAAATCCTTGTCCTTCGGCAGCAGGCGGTTCAGGGAAGCAGCGACGCTTGAGAAGCCCCATAAAAACCTCCTGTAGTACGAGGCCAGGCCCAGGAAGCTCTTCAGTTGACGCTAGTCGGGGGTGGGCCAGTCTGACAGCCCCCACCTTGTCCTCCATGGTGCTGATCCCCTCCTTCCCCACACGGTGGCCCAAGAAGGACACCTCTCTCCTCATGAAGTGGCACTTCTCGGGGTGGAGCTTCAGACCTGCGGCAGCCACCCTCTCCAGCACACGCCATAGCGCCCCCAGGGTTGACTGGAAGGGCCTGCCATGGGCCAGGATGTCATTGAGGTATACCAGACACTGCTGTCGGGGGATGCCATCCAGCACCCTGTCCATCAAACGCTCAAAAGTAGCTGGAGCGTTGCACAGGCCGAAGCACAGGACCTTGAACTGCCAGTGTCCTCTGTTGGTGGAGAATGCAGTTTTGGCTCTGGCACCTGCCAGTAGCCACTGCGGAGGTCTAGTGAGGAGAACCTGGAGGACCCCCTAACCATGTCCAGCGACTCATCGATATAGGGTAGGAGTCCTTCCTGGTTACCTCATTCAGCCACCTGTAGTCCACACAGAACCTCCGCTCGCCCCCCTTCTTCAGAACCATGACGACTGGCGCCACCCAGGGGCTGTCTGAGGGCTTGATGAAATCTGCCCACTGCATCTCCAACATAGTGGAGTCTACCGCCTCCTGGCGTGCCAGCGGGATACGGCGGGGACACATCTTGATGGGTCGAGCATCACCTGTGACGATCTCATGCTGCACCAGATGAGTCTGACCCATTTTTTCCTCACTCAGTGCAAAGCTGTCTCTGAATTCAAACAGCAACTGCCACAACCATTTCTGCTGCTCGGGGTCAAGACCAACACAGTTCCTCCCACATATCTCCCTCACTGCAGACAGTGTCCTCTCCTCTCCGGGGTAGCTGGGCTGGGGGGGGTGCGGCCCGGGCTCACAGAGGGCTGTGTCGTGGAGGTAGCTGGGGGAATGTAACACACAGCTTTAGGTGATAGTGGGGGCTGGGGAAAAGCCACACAGATGTGGGGGAGGGGGGGGGCAACCATGAGTCTCTGCTGCTTTAACTGTTGGAGTAAAGGGTTTGTTGGGTTGAGTGAATGTGACATTAGGGGGGTGCCTAAGTATCTAACTGAGCGATGGTATCTGACTGAGCGGTGGTAGGCAGAAGCAGGCGCGTAAACATTCATTCAGCAGCTCTTCATTGTGCGTCAAGCATTGCGCTGTTTGAATTCAAACCTATCAACTCCTGAGATGAGGCTGGTGTGACCGAAGTGAAATGGCTGGCTAGTTAGCGCACGCTAATAGCGTTTCAAACTTCACTCGCTCTGAGCTTTGGGGTGGTTGATTCCCTTGCTCAGCATGGGTAACGCTGCTTCTATATGGTGGCTGTTGTCATTGTGTTGCTGGTTCGATCCCAGGGAGGAGCAAGGAGAGGGACGGAAGCTATACTGTTACACTTGCAATACTAAAGTGCCTTTAAGAACATTCAATAGTCAAAGGTTAATGAAATTTCAAATGGTATAAAGGGAAATAGTCCTATAATAACTACAACCAAACTTTTCTTTCTTGAAGACTCGTGTTAAAAGGAACCACCAGCTTTCAAATGTTCTGAGCAAGGAACTGAAACGTTAGCTTTCTTACATAGCACATATTGCACTTTTACGTTCTTCTCCAACACTTTGTTTTTGCATGATTTAACCAAATTGAACACATTTCATTATCTACTTGAGGCTAAATTGATTTTATTTATGTATTATATCAAGTTAAAATAAGTGTTAACTCAGTATTGTTGTAATTGTCATTACTACAAATACACGTTAAAAAAATTACACATTTTTTAAAAATTGTCCACTTAAAATCGGTATCGGCCTTTTTGGTCCTCCAATAATCGGTATCGGCGTTGAAAAATTATAATCGGTCGACCTCTAGCCGCCACCCACACAGGATGACACACAGTCCTGCCCCCTACTGTCAGAGTCATTACCGTGCGGAATTGCACGGTTGTGGGCTCACACTGAGTCCAACCTGACACAATAGCTGGCCACACCAGGGTTACTGTGGACCCAGTGTCCACCAGGGCGGAGCAGGGTACCCCCTCCACAGTGACATGACAAAAGCCCCAACACAGGTCCGGCCCACCACAACAACAGGCTCCATTCGCTTGTCCTCGTCTGTTTCTGGGGGAAGTGGAACCTTGCTTCCCCGTCTGTGCCGGTGGGCTCCTCCTGAAGATGGTGGTTGTGATAGAAAGCAAGGGGTCCACACTACCCGGTCTATGCGGACCCCGAGCCGTTTCCCTGAGCTTTGGGGGACATGGTGCAAGCCTGGCGCAGATGGCCTGGCTGGCCACAACCCCAGCAGACCCTGGGACCAGGGCGTGTGTTTCGTGACGCCTGTAACGACACAGCACGAATGAGTTCTGTCGTTTCAGCCACTGAAACATTTCCGGCTGAAGCCCCAGCCCACACTAGCTCCCTCTCCAAAGCCATCTCCAAGGCTATCTGCAATGACTCAGGATGAGCCAGCTGGGTCAGTATGCACAGCTCCATAGGAGAGAGCCCCGCCGAGATTAGCCCCGCAGAGAGAGGCTCTCAATGTCATTAGCTGGCACCCGTAGAGGCTCTTCAGGTTGCCTGCGTCTATTACTCAACCCGGGCTGTACACACTGTCCATAGCGCCTCCTCAGTGCTCCTACTAAAGCACCATAATCACGTCTGTCCTCGGGGCGAATCAATATCAAACAGGCCAGAGCATCATCCATGAGGCGTAAAGCCAACTGCAGTGCCCTTTCTTCATTAGACCAACCACTAAAATGAGCTAACAGTTCAAACTGGGCACGAAAAGCTTCCCAATCCGCCTTACCGGAATACTTCAGGGTCAGATACAGACGCAGCCGGGAACTGATAGCATGTAACACCCCAAAAGACCCGCAGGGGACGTAAACAAAATAATTAGCATAGTCGGCGCTACACAAAACGCACAAATAAAATATAAAACATTCATTACCTTTGACCATCTTCTTTGTTGGCACTCCTAGATGTCCCATAAACATCACTATTGGGTCTTTTTTTCGATTAAATCGGTCCATATATAGCCTAGATATCGATCTAATAACGTAACGTTATTTTTTTAAATTAAAAAATTTGCCAATAAACTTTCACAAAACACTTCGAAATACTTTTGTAATGCAACTTTAGGTATTAGTAAACGTTAATAAGCGATCAAATCGATCACGAGGCGATGTATATTCTATAGCTGTACGTCTGGAAATAATGTCCGTGTAAATCTCAACCAAAATATCCGGTCGGAGACCGGAAGAAAGGCGCTACCTTGTGCCCGTTTGACCAAGAAACAAATCGTAGGCAAATGACAAGACTGTTGACATCGTGTGGAAGCTGTAGGTATTGCAACCTCGGCCCCATTTAATGTGGTTCACATTCAACAATGGGTTCTAGTGGCGCATGGATATATATTTTCGCATTTTCAGTGATCAGATTTTCCTGCGCTTTTCGATGAAACGCACGTTCTGTTATAGTCACAGCCGTGATTTAACCAGTTTTGTAAACGTGTTTTCTATCCACACATACTAATCATATGCATATACTATATTCCTGGCATGAGTAGCAGGGTGCTGAAATGTTGCGCGATTTTTAACAGAATGTTCGAAAAAGTAGGGGGTAGGAGTAACAGGTTAACCCAACTTTACACAGGCTACTGTTTGGCCGTAGCCCACACCAAATAAATGAAAGATAACCCACAAGCCAACCGTGACCTTCTCTTGTGAAGGCCAGACATAGAGAGAACAAAGGCTAAACCTGGTCTTAACTTCCAATGCTCCATCCCCCTGCCCAACCCCCCTCCACGCCACTCCGCCAACATGCCCGGCATCAGAACATTCCCGTGATTGGCAGATAGCAGGTTGATTAGTATGTCAGACCCCACGAAAACTGGGTACTGGTAAGTACAACACAACCACCTACTAGCCTAACACATAACACACAGTTGTCTGTGCGGGTCGCTACAGTACAGAGAGAAATAGTCCTATAAATACCATATTAACTACAACTTAAAACCTCTTACCTTGGAATATTGAAGTCTCATGTTAAAAGGAACCACCAACTATCACACGTTCATGTTCGGAGCAAGGAACTTAAACGTTAACTTTTTTTACATGGCACATATTGCACTTTTACTTTCTTCTCCAACACTTTGTTTTTACATTATTTAAACTAAATTGAACATGTTTCATTATTTATTTGAGGCTAAATTGATTTTTATTGATGTATTATATTAAGTTGCGTCGGCAGGGTAACCTAGTGGTTAGAGCGTTAGACTAGTAACTGGAAGGTTACAAGTTCAAACCCCCGACCGAACAGGCAGTTAACCCACTGTTCCTAGGCAGTCATTGAAAATAAGAATTTGCTCTTAACTGACTTGCCTAGTTAAATAAAGTTAAAATAAAATACATTTAAAAAAAAGTTAAAATAAGCATTCATTTAGTATTGTTGTAATTGCCATTATTACAAATAACATTTTAAAAATTGGCCGATTAATCGGTATCGGCTGTTTTTGGTCCTCCAATAAATCGGTATCGGTTGACCTCTACTCTCCAATTGTCTCCCTCTTTCTTTCTTTCTTTCTCTCAGAGGACCTGAGCCCTAGGACCATTCCTTAGGACTACCTAGCCTGATGACTCCTTGCTGCCCCCAGTCAACCTGGTCGTGTTGCTGTTCCAGTTTCAACTGTTCTGCCTGCGGCTATGGAACAGACCTGCTGTTTTCAACTCTCTAGAAACAGCAGGAGCGGTAGAGATACTTTGAATGATCGGCTATGAAAAGCCAACTGACATTTACTCCTGAGGTGTTGACCTGTTGCACCCTCGACAACCACTGTGATTATTATTATTTGACCCTGCTGGTCATCTATGAACATCTTGGCCATGTTCTGTTATAATCTCCACCCAGCACAGCCAGAAGAGGACTGGCCACCCCTCATGCCCTGGTTCCTCTCTAGGTTTCTTCCTAGGTTTTGGCCTTTCTAGGGAGTTTTTCCTAGCCACTGTGCTTCTACACCTGCATTGCTTGCTGTTTGGGGTTTTAGGCTGGGTTTCTGTACAGCACTTTGTGACATCAGCTGATGTAAGAAGGGCTTTATAAATAAATTTGATTTGATAATGGACACCAGTGGAGGCTGCTTAGAAGAGGACGGCTCACAATAATAATAATATGTTTGATACATTTGACACCATCCCAATCTTTCCGCTCCAGTCATTACCACAAGCCTGTCCTTCCCATCTAAGGTGTCACCAACCTGTGATGGACACACACAAACTACATTACCAAAAGTATGTGGACACATGCTCATTGAACATCTCATTCCAACATAGAGTTGGTCCACCCTTTGCTGCTATAACAGCCGCCACTCTTCTGGTAAGGTGAGGTTGGGCACTGATGTTGGGCAATTAGGCCTGGCTCGCAGTTGGCATTCCAATTGATTTAAAGGTGTCCGGTGGTCAGGGCTCTGTGCAGGCCAGTGAAGTTCTTCCACACAGATCTCGACAAACCCTTTCTGTATGGACCTCACTTTGTGCACAGCGGCATTGACATGCTGAAAAAAAAAGGGCCTTCCCCAAACTGTTGCCACGAAGTTTGAAGCACAGAATCGTCTAGAATGTCATTGTATGCTTTAGATTTCCCTTCACTGAAACTAAGGGGCCAGACTATTATTCCTACTCCACCAAACTTTACTGTTGTCACTATGCAGTCTGGCAAGTAGCATCCTCCTGGTATTCGCCAAACCTTGATTCATCTGTCCGACCACCAGATGGCGAGGTGTGATTCATCACTCAAGACAACGCGTTTCCACTGCTCCAGAGTCCAATGTCAGCAAGCTTTACACCACTCGAGCTGAACCCTTTTCATGAAGCTCACAACAATCAGTTATTGTGCTGACGTTGCTTCCCAGAGGCAGTTTGGAACTCGGTAGTGAGTGTTGCAACCAAGGTCAGAGGATTTTTACGCACTATGTGCTTCAGCACTCCCGTTCTGTGAGCTTGTGTGTCCTACCACTTTGCGGCTGAGCCGTTGTTGCTCTTAGACGTTTCCACTTCACAATGACACTTACATTTAACCAGGGCAACTACAGCAGGGCAGAAATTTGACAAACTGACTTATTGGAAAGGTGGCATCCTATGACAGTGCCCTGTTGAAAATCATTGAGCTCTTAAATAAGGCTGTTCTACCAATGTTTGTCTATGGAGATTGCATGGTGTTGTGCTTGATTTTATACACCCGTCAGCAATGGGTGTGGCTGAAATGGCCAAATCCACTAATTTGAAGGGGTGTCCACATACTTTTGTATGCATGCATGTATACACACAGTGGGGAGGTATTTGATAACCTGCAAAATCGGTGTTTCCTACTTACAAACCATGTAAAGGTCTGTAATTTTTATCATATGTACACTTCAACTGTGAGAGACGGAATCGAAAACAAATCCAGAAAATCATGTTGTATGATTTAAGTAATTAATTAGCATTTTATTGCATGACATAAGTATTTGATACATCAGAAAAGCAGAACTTAATATTTGGTACAGAAACCTTTGTTTGCAATTCCAGAGATATACGTTTCCTGTAGTTCTTGACCAGGTTTGCACACACTGCAGCAGGGATTTTGGCTCACTCCTCCATAGAGACCTTCTCCAGATACTTCAGGTTTCGGGGCTGTCGCTGTGCAATACGGACTTTCAGCTTCCTCCAAAGATGTTCTATTGGGTTCAGGTCTGGAGACTGGCTAGGCCACTCCAGGACCTTGAGATGCTTCTTAATTGCCCTGGCTGTGTGTTTCGGGTCGTTGTCATGCTGGAAGTCACAGCCATGACCCATCTTCAATACTCTTACTGAGGGAAGGAGGTTGTTGGCCAAGATCTCACGATACATGGCCCCATCCATCCTCCCCTCAATACGGTGCAGTCGTCCTGTTCCCTTTGCAGAAAAGCATCCCCAAAGAATGATGTTTCCACCTCCATGCTTCACGGTTGGGATGGTGTTCTTGGGGTTGTACTCATCCTTCTTCTTCCTCCAAACACAGCAAATGGAGTTTAGACCAAAAAGCTCTATTTGTGTCACATCAGACCACATGACCTCCCATTCCTCCTCTGGATCATCCAGACGGTCATTGGAAAACTTCAGACGGGCCTGGACATGCGCTGGCTTGAGCAGGGGGACCTTGCGTGCGCTACAGGATTTTAATCCATGACGGCGTACTGTGTTATGAATGGTTTTCTTTGAGACTGTGGTCCAAGCTCTCTTCAGGTCATTGACCAGGTCCTGCCGTGTAGTTCTGGGCTGATCCCTCACCTTCCTCATGATCATTGATGCCCCACGAGGTGAGATCTTGCATGGAGCCCCAGACCGAGGGTGATTGACCATCATCTTGAACTTCTTCCATTTTCTAATAATTGCACCAACAGTTGTTGCCTTCTCACCAAGCTGCTTACCTATTGTCCTGTAGCCCATCCCAGCCTTGTGCAGGTCTACAATTTTATCCCTGATGTCCTTATACAGCTCTCTGGTCTTGGCCATTGTGGAGAGGTTGGAGTGTTTGATTGAGTGTGTGGACAGGTTTCTTTTATACAGGTAACAAGTTCAAACAGGTGCAGTTAATACAGGTAATGAGTGGAGTACAGGAGGACTTCTTAAAGAAAAACTAACAGGTCTGTGAGAGCTGGAATTCTTACTGGTTGGTAGGTGATCAAATAGTTATGTCATGCAATAAAATGCTAATTAATTACTTAAAAATCATACAATGTGATTTTCTGGATTTTTGTTTTAGATTCTGTCTCTCACAGTTGAAGTGTACTTATGATCAAAATTACAGACCTCTACATGCTTTGTAAGCAAGAAAACCTGCAAAATCGGCAGTGTATCAAATACTTGTTCTCCCCACTGTATGTATGTATGTATGCATGCATGCATGCATGCATGTATGCATGTATGTATATGGATTGGCTAAATTTATTTTTGGGGGGCTGTAACTGTACCAAGTGTGCTCTGCATGGGGTAGAACGCCAACATTGTGGAACAACCAGGGAAAACAAAAGACCTGCTTTCCTTGTGCAACACTATTAGTCCTTCTAAATGACTTGGCAAATCAGGCCCAAAATTCTACATGCCTGCCTGTCTACAAGTATATTGCCAAAGAGCAAATATGGACATTGGGACACATTTGATAAGGCTTGTGGAGAGGGAAATGTAGCCTAATCAGCAGTAGGTCAGCTGAACACAGCCATGATCTGAGAAAGTGAACTCCACGTTCTTAAATACCCTTAAGTACTATGTAGTGTGCACTTCTAAAACAGTAGCCCAGATAGGATGTTAATCTGGTCTCGGAGTTCTCGTTGTAAACTGTGCAATTCTTATAGGCCAAACTGTTGATGTTATGTTTCCATGTGTCTTGTATCAGTGCAGGGAGGCAGTCACGCCCCTTGATATGAATGAAACCTGACTCTTCATCTCACTTGGATGATGTAATAACAGCAGGCTGCCAGAAAAAAAAACTAAAGTTGGATTGTACAGTTTGCAGTTATTATTTTTTTGCTAGCCTCGTGATTCAGCTCTCAGAAGTAGGGCCTAGCCTATAGCTAGCTGGCTACTTTGTGGTTTAGGCCAAAACAAAGGACTGTGGGTTTAATAATTTCAAATGGTCACACTTCGTTACAACTTGAGTGATGTTGACTGTCCATTTAATGTGTTGACAAAGACAGATTAACGGTTTGTTATGCTTTAGCCATGCTAACTAGCCAACATTAGCTGACTGCAGAAACAAAAGAAAGTGATGCCCCTCATCTTGCTAACGTTACATATTAACTCCAGCGTTGCCATTATGAGAGTTAATTAATTTATCTAACGGATTTGACTTTAGAATACGTGTGACATAGCTAACGTTAGTTACATGATAAAGTAGCCTTATTTATGGCTAAAGTTAGCCAGTCATGATGCTTACTAACTACTAACGTTATAACTGTAACCGATTAAACGGAACTCCAACGTCACATCAAAGACTACTAATTTCAGCACAAAAATAGCCTAATTACACATTCTTTGGTCGCAGAAATCTGCAAAAACATATATAAAACGTACTTGTATTTTACTTCGGAGTTACAGTCCGCTCACAGTAGTCGCCACTCAACTCCATCCTAAATCGTTGAGTTGAGTCGGCTACTTGCTAGCTAGCTAGCTGATGACACTGCAGAGCACCTGTACTTACTGCTATGCTAGCATAGCATTATGTTAGCAAACAGTGTATCAGCTCAGATGGTAGCTAACCAACTCAACTAAGCACACAGGTTCCTTACATACCAGCTAGCTGGGCTAGACAGTCCAGCTGCTCGTGGTCTCTTCCTATCCAACACCAGCATGTCAATACGAACATTTTTTATTAATGTGGTGTGGTAATTAAATCCTTATTACTTACTGATATCACATTGACAAAGGTGGTTTTCCCGGAGTACTGAAGTCCAACTAACGTGAGCTCCATCTCTTCTTTCCAGAAGAGAGACCTAAACCAGTCCAAAAGTCTGTTAATTAGCGCCAGCATCTTGATGAGTGCCACTGAACACAAAAGTAGTACAGCAAGACCAGTAACTTCTATTCATAGAGATCCTATTAATTCCTAATGATATGGTTCTATCCGCCTCCAGACAGCTGTTCCGTTCGGCCAAACAAAAGTATGTCTACAGGAAGTAGCATACCCGCTGTCATATGACCATGACGGCTGTGTCGAGACTCAATCAACATTACGTGTAGGTCTTATTTTTCACCACAAGATGGCGAGTTAGTATTGTTATTTAGAAAATCTGACATCAAGGGTCACTGTGGTGATCATGATTGAGTGTCTCGTTTAATTATTCATTCTCAGAGGATAGGCTACTGTCTTCTTATGTATTTTATGAAATTGTGTATGCAGAGCTCCCTTGTAATAAAGAGACGCGTCTCAATGGTGAATCCCTGATTAAATACCTAGTCACGGGTGCACCTCAGCCACGCTCAAAATACTAAACAATATCATAACCGCCATCGATAAAAGACAGTACTGTGCAGCCGTCTTCATTGACCTGGCCAAAGCTTTCGACTTTGTCAATCACCGTATTCTTATCGGCAGAGTCAATAGCCTTGGTTTTTCTAATGACTGCCTCGCCTGGTTCACCAACTACTTTGCAGACAGAGTTCAGTGTGTCAAATCGGAGGGCATGTTGTCCTGTCCGGACCTCTGGCAGTCTCTATGGGGGTACCACGGGCTTCAATTCTCGGTATATATCAATGATGTCGCTCTTGCTGCGGGCGATTCCCTGATCCACCTCTACTTAGACGACACCATTCTATATACTTCTGGCCCTTCCTTGGACACTGTGCTAACTAACCTCCAAACGAGCTTCAATGCCATACAACACTCCTTCCGTGGCCTCCAACTGCTCTTAAACGCTAGTAAAACCAAATGCATGCTTTTCAACCTTTCGCTGCCCGCACCCGCCCACCCGACTAGCATCACCACTCTGGACGGTTCCGACCTAGAATATGTGGACAACTATAAATACCTAGGTGTCTGGTTAGACTGTAAACTCTGCTTCCATACTCATATTAAACATCTCCAATCAAAAATCAAATCTAGAATCATCTTTCTATTTCGCAACAAAGCCTCCTTCACAAACCCTGACACACGTACCCTAGTAAAACTGACTATCCTACCAATCCTCAACTTTGGCGATGTCATCTACAAAATAGCTTCCAACACTCTACTCAGCAAACTGGATGCAGTCTATCACAGTGCCATCCGTTTTGTTACCAAATCACCTTGTACCACCCACCACTGCGACCTGTATGCTCTAGTTGGCTGGCCCTCGCTACATATTCGTCGCCAGACCCACTGTCTCCAGGTCATCTATAAGTCTATGCTAGGTAAAGCTCCGCCTTATCTCAGATCACTGGTCACGATAACAACACCCACCCGTAGCACACATTCCAACAGGTATATCTCACTGATCATCCCCAAAGCCAACACCTAATTTGGACGCATTTCCTTCCAGGTCTCTGCTGCCAGTGACTGGAACGAATTGTAAAGATCGCTGAAGTTGGAGACTTTTATTTCCCTCACCAACTTTAAACATAAACTATCTGAGCAGCTAACCGATCGCTGCAGCTGTACATAGTCCATCTGTAAATAGCCCATCCAATCTACCTACCTCATCCCCATACTGTTTTTATTTGATTTACTTTTCTGCTCTTTTGCACACCAGTATCTCTACTTGCACATAATCATCTGCTCATTTATCACTCCATTGTTAATCTGCTAAATTGTAATTATTTGCTCCCATGGCCTATTTATTGCCTACCTTCTCATGCCTTTTGCACACACTGTATATAGACTTTATTTTTTCTACTGTGTCATTGACTTGTTTATTGTGTTATTGGCATGTTTATTGTTTACTCCATGTGTAACTCTGTGTTGTTGTCTGTGTCACACTGCTTTGCTTTATCTTGGCCAGGTCGCAGTTGGTAATGAGAACTTGTTCTCAACTGGCCTACCTGGTTAAATAAAGGTGAAATAAAAAAATAAAGGAAAATGAGTCCTGACATTTCTGCATTTAAATTATTATAGATTGTATTGTCACTTTTCAATTATTTTATTTGGTCCTATACAACTGTTGCAGGATAACTTGTAGTGTATTTGAGATTTAAAAAGGCTTCTATAAAGTTCCCAATTTCCACTTAGAAATTTCAGACTTGATTTTCCTTTTCTGGAAAATGTATCAACTGCTACAAAAATGTCCATTAACTATAATCCACATAATAATTCAGAATTCCTGTTGTGGCAAGATTATTTTCTTTCTGTAGGAGATGAGCTCAAACTAAGATCCTACATCTATACCTATTTAGGCAATATGCACCTAGGCCTATACTAGTTTAATATAGCCACTTATTAACCTTTTTTGTTGCTGTTCTACTATTTGTTTTTTTTGTCATTTGTTTTTCACAATTTTTTTCTATTTTGATTTTTGTAACTTGCTTCTATTATTTTAAAACCCTTATAGGGACTAGATTAATTTTGTTTGTTTTTGTTTGTTTTTAATTCTAAAAAAAATATGTTTGGCTCGCATAAAAAATGGCAAAAACAAATGTAGACATTAATAAATGCATTTCTATAGCTTCCAAAAATGGTTTAAAAGAGCGCCCGTCAGTCATTTTATGATGGGGCAGCCATTAATGATATGTCAACCAGCATTTGCAATGAATTAACTGTGTGTGCTGTAAGGTCCCGCTGCCTATGCAACAACAAGTAGCCTTTAGCAGCCTATAATGTAAAAAAATATATATAGAATACATTAATATAGCTAGATCCATCACACTTGTTATGCACATTTGTTCAGTTTGGTGCTGGAAGACAGGCTATGCTTTGTGCCAGTATGAGATTTTGGCTGTGTCTTCCATTGTTATTCTTTAACAGTCAACTGTACTGCACTGAAAATACAGTTAATGCATTAACGGTGGGACAGGTAAACAGATATGATAAACTGGTAGCCTATTGCACTATTCAGATTGACCAGCATTAGCAATGGGAACTGCAATTCGACTTCAACAAGTATAGCAGCCTATAATGTCTCCATATCACTTGTTATGCACATTGTCCTGATCCTGTCCAGTTTGGTGCTGGAAGATTATGTTTCTCTGGCGTTATTTGACGGAGGCTATGCTAGCTATCTTTTTGCTTTAGTAATAGGCCCACATGCTGTAGGAAAAAAAGCTATAGGCCTAAAGCAGGTAGGCCTATATTGGTTATGTTGGTTAGTTCTTATTTTCTGATGAATAGGCATATGCCTATATAAAACGTTTTCACAGAACTTTTCCTCTAACTGATAAAACTTACAATCACTCAAAATAATATTGAATATATGCTTGACTAGGCTATCCTTAATATGATGAAGACTAATCAATTGTTTATATCAATCAATCCACTAGTTCCAAAACTGTCAGGTAGTCATACTATAATATCCTATCAGTCTGTTATAGAATCCCTATCAAGTTGTGTCGTGTGGAACATGATATTGTAAATGTATAGTTACCTACAGCAACCTGCTTAAATCCAAGTCTTCTTTTTTTCATGTCTTCTTGATTTAGGTCTACAATGGCAAATGCCATATATGCTGGTCCATTTCTATCCTAGTGGGCCTGTCTAACTTTGATTGTTTTGTTGTTGCACAAAATGAAAATTATCTATCTAATAATGGGGGCCTCGAGGAAAAAAATGGGCTGTTGTGGGGGCCTCTAGGAAAAATTAGGCCGGTTTGTCAGAAATGCCAGAGCCGATTTCTAGTCCCAGTCTGCCCCTGACTGCTGCTTTATGGATTATGTGAGTGTTAATGTTATGTAAGCATGTGATGTTATGATGAGAAGCAAGGTTGGGTTACATTGCTGTGCAACATGCTAGTGTTCTACCAAGATTCAGACCCAAACTCTTATTTCCACAGAAAAAAACTTTATGTAAACAATACTTTATAGACAAAATATGTACAACAAGCAACCTTCTGTTATGTCCCAAATTGAAAATCCCAAGTACCTCATCCTATACAAAACTAACATTTTGCTGTAGCATTACATTCATTCTCTTCTCTTTGCCACAGCCTCAATAATTGACACAAATACATTTAGGCATCTGCCATAATTTGTCTGCTTTAAGCAAAATCAGGCATGAACTACGATCAGGCCAGAAATTGACCAGACCCGAAATTAATAATGAGCATGATGCAAATCAGGTTTAGCACAATGCTATGTACATGTTCTCTTGGCAAACAGCAAAATGCCCATCTAAAATTCCCTCCCTCTAGTTACAATGCAAATACACTCTATATGTCATGTATCAAAAATAAAGATGTACAAGTAGTATAAACAAAATAATTACAAGACATTACCTCACAAGAACTACTTGCACGAATGGTAGTGACTTACAAACTCAAAACTAAAATGCATAACTGAATGCATCACTCCTCTATTTACATGAGTGACACATATCAGGTCCGGTGACACCATCCTGAGTCCATTTAGCTGCAATGTAGCGTACACTTGGTGGGTGAAGAGGGAGCAATGGATTTTGTGACAACCCTGGACAACATAAACCAGAGACGTATTTGGTAGCGTTCTGGTCCAAAGGCGGGTTCGTTGCAGTTTCAGCAGTTACAGATGCAGAAAATGTGGATCCTACGGTCGCACGTCTAAAACACATAGAACCTCAAGCAGCATCTACAGGGGTTTTGTTAAATTCTTACAATCAATACAGACCGGTGTGTGTGCAAAGGGCAGGTCTGAATGGCTGGGGGCTGTGCTGTCTGCTCATCACAGTCAGGGTTTAACTCTGACATTCAACACAAGTGCAGGGAAGCCATCCCCACAGTAAGTCCTTCTCTTAACCACTTTTGTCATGTCCTTGTGTTGACCAGCTCTTCACAGTGACTCAGAGCTTTGCAACAGGTCATCTGTGATCCTCCATAGCGTCAGAGCTTCAGTGCTAACTGGCTCCAAGGTTGATCTGTGGGCTGGTTTGGAGGGTTGTGGCCACTAGGTTTGTGCGTGACAGTTGTTGTTTGCTCTCAAAGGGAGAGTGTGGGCTGCTGTTGCTGAGGGAGACCAACTGGTGCTCTCGTGTTTGTCCTTGCTAACCTGGACGCCTTCCAGCAAGCGATCCGTTCAACCCCAAACATTCATAGAGCAGGGTGCAAACACAAAAGTGTATCAGTCTTTGGATTCCAAGTTCATGGGGGGGCTTGTTTTAAAGCTTGAAGGAGGGCTGGTGAGTCCATGGGTGCTTGGTAGAGTGTCGGGGAACCTGCCCTGGGAGACATTACTAAGTTTTGAGGTATTTTCTCTGGAGACAAGCTGGCTGCTGAGACATTCATGCCCGGGTACAAAATGGGCATGCCCCGTGGGAACCAGCACTTCTCCATCATGGGCCACGATGCAGCTGCTTGGGGGATGAGGTAGAAGGGCACGCAGAGGGGGGTCTGGTGTTGGGAGAAGCTCATGTAGCTGTGATGGCTGCTAACCACCTGCCCAGAGGAAGACTCGTCCTCTGAGTAGTCAGATTTGAACCTCTTGGCCTGGGGCTCAGCACCCTCCTGCTTGACGCCACCTCCTGCCATCCTCTCAGCCAGAGCATATTTGAGCTCCCCCTCCTTGCTGTAGTAGCTTGAGCGTTGGGCTTTGAGGTCCCGTTTCTCGTGTTCCCCTCCATAGCCGCTGTCAGTGTCTGTGTCATTGCCACTCTGCTCTCCATGTCCGTGGGGGTATGTCCTTTGAATGACAGACACAAAGTTCTTGGGGTGACCCTCCTTGCCCTTAGGCATCTGACCAGCAGGCTTCTCCATGCTATCGATGGCTTTGTGGGTGGGCTCTTCGGACCGGGGACTGAATGGACCCTGGAGCACCTCTGATGCTACTTTGTGGAGGTGGCTGGTCATTTCAGAGGGGGTCAGGGGGTCTCTGCTGCTCCCCTGGTTAGCCAGGTACTGGAGGACCTCCTTAGCACAGACATGGAAGCCAGAGTGGAACATCTCTTCACTGTTCTCTGAGCTAACACTGCTCTGATCCCCTGAGAGAAACAAAGTAATATCAGGTATTAGGTTCATATTTAATAATGCTACAGTTTTGGCAATGAAACAGGTTACTTGTTTTATTTCTTTTTTTAATGGGAAAGATACAATTTTAGTTTTGATTGAGCAGCATCGTCTCGATGGTATGGCCTGTCAATAATAAGTAATATTATTGATTAGGAGGAAAGAGTGTAGCCTATAATAAAATGAAACAGTGTAACTCAAGGTATCAAACTTACTGATTTGCAATGCAATGATTTTCTGCTGCTGCTGTTCCAGGAGAGTGCTCAGGGCTTTCACATGCTTCAGGGTGAGTTCCAACACCACAGCTTTCTCCAAATGGCCTAGAGTCTAAAACAGGAAGACCTTGATAAGCATGTTGATCTTTCTTATATAACACTTTTAGCAGCTGAACAGAAGACAAACTGCCACAGGGTAGGGAGGCAGGCAATCTGCACACCACACCAACACAACACAGTACATTTAAGACATAGTTTATCAACATATTGTTTATGTAAATTGTTTTGAAAGGGTTTGAGGCAATATGCATAGGCAGTTCATTAAATTATTATAATTAACCAAACGTTTCAATCGGATAATATGAAATACTATTGTTGTAATAATAATAATAATAAACAAGTTATTTACATTATGAAAAAAATTAATAATATGTTGCCTTTGTCATAACAGGCAACATTTTTGGATTTAAGGAATCAGACTAATCAAGGCATTGATTTGGACAACAAATGAATCATGAACAACCAGGTGGCGCTTTTGCATTCCTATTACACAGTCAGTAGTAGTAGGCTACACGTTAAATTAGTACTCACTGTGAGTTTGAGATGTTCTGGCAATAAATCCTTCAGTTGAGCAATGCATTCATTGATTCTGTCACGTCTTTTCTTCTCAATCAATCGGTGGGGTAACTTGCATGTCTCCTGTGGGAGAAAAAAAAGTACATTTGTTAGTAGATGTGTAAAATGTATTCAATAGGGTATAAGAAATAACAAATTGCCGACAAAAGTAAACCTGAGATGTACAAAATGTTTTAAGTAAAGAAGATAAGCATACCTTACTGTCTTCCACGCGCTTCATTCCCTTTCGGTGTTTGCACACGTACTTTGGGAAATCTTTTCTATAGGACAAAAATAATAGAAAGTATTGATAAGTCATGCTTATATTGTTTTTAAAAAATTATAATTTACATAAGAATACTATCTTGTTTTGCAGTTTTGTAATGCATACATTGTAAGCTGTTTCTGGGGGCTTACCCTTGCATGTCTGCCATCTCCTGCGACTGGTGTTTTGCCATACAAGGAGGAGGTTGCGCACTTGCAATCCTCTCCATTTTGCGTCTTTATGAAATCCAAATATTGGTATCCAAACAATTCAATCTTAAAACTAGGCTTCAGTTGTCTTTCAATATTCAGCTAATACTGTCATCTGAGAGAGAAACAAGTTTGTTCTTATTTCTAAAATTATTCTTATGTTATTCTATTCAATAGTGAACACTTTTTCTATAAAGAATATTATTTCATCAGGCTATTGCTTTGCAGAGACTGTCAATGTGATGTTGTCACTCTGAGATCCAAGCACAGCAATAGTTCAGATGCTCTACTCCCGGGTAAATGTGTGATAGAGGGGTGGTTTGGTCTACGTGTTAAATAAACCCTGTGACTAGACACGTCTCTCCGTTGGAGAGCTGATCTACCTCCGTCACATGAGCCTCACGTGTTGGACGGTGCTTTCAAGCCATCTAGAGTACAACCCATTTCTATAGTTAAAGAGGATCTGCACGAGAATGGCCCTCCCTCTTATTCTAGCGGGCTGTGTCCCGTGTACCACCATGCTACAGCTATGCTACGAGAACATAAGACAACTCTAGGCAGAACGTGCAAGTATATGTTTACTATATAGCAAGTAGGGCAGAATTCCTTACACACTTAGCCTTATAGACTACCGTTTGTTATTACTGTATGTTCTACATTCCGGCTTCTGTTCCATGTACAGTATTCATATGCATAATAGTGACATGGCATATATAAAGTTATTACAGGAAAGTGTCAGAATTAAGATACAATAAATGCATTATCACATTCCTGTTATTCTATAGTCATATGCAGAATAGTGGTTTATAGGGGAGAGAAGGTAAGCTACCCCTTCTATGGCTTAATTGTATTACAATTCAGAATATATCCACAGAACATATAACTTTTCTTTCGCGTGTAGCCTCACATATTCAACTTGTGTCAGTGTGAGGGTTAAAGCTGCAGGTATCGGTAGAAGCAATAACAACGCGTGTACTCGCCCCTGTTTCGGTAAAAAACCGAGAGATGGGAAAACCGAGAGATGGGGCTGGAGAAATGTAACCAATCTCAAATTCATAGACAGAGCTATTGATGCAAGAACTGATGCAAGAACTATCTATTATAACATTACAGTTTTAACCATGTTTTGAGGCTATATAGTGTTTGTTTACATTTACATTGTTTGCAAACATGGAGTAAAACAAGCTTATCGTTTGGGTTGTGATGGGGTATTCCATAGTTGAACTAAGCTCATCAGGTATTTATAAGTTGTATTCTTCAAAAATCAATGGGTAGGCCTACATATGTATAAGTATATTAATGCAAATGTAATGTATATTAATGTATACGTCCAAAAATGGATGTAGCAAATGCAAATTGCCCATTTAAAATAAAAATGTTTGTGAATGTGTTTTTACCTTCATGATGAGAAAATTGTATTTCATATATTTCTCTTTTAAGTATTATCTTTAGTAGGTTTTAAATTTTAGGTTTAGATAAAGCCTATATAGGCCTGCCTGTGTCCATGACAATAATTCCTAATAAACCAATCCACCTAACCTAAGAGTAGACTACAGTCAATAAACTATTATATAAAACTGTAATGCCCCGTGGGAATAATTATTTGGTGTGGTGCATAGCCTAATGTTTTATTTTCCCCACGCTGCTCTGTATTCTCGCATGTGCGAATAGGCTCAGAGTGGACACGGTTTCCACACATTAATAATTTGAGTCTACACGTGCACCTGCAGATGGATGATTTTGTTGATCGGTGTGTTACCTGCTGCACTGAGCTGTCACGTTGAGCTCCAACATGGCCACGCGAACCGAAACCAGCTCCCTGCCACTGACGTCATACACTTTAGAGCTGAGTGTGCAGGTCTACCTAGTGGCCACACACCACACACATGTATGTTCCCAGCAAGAACAACAGATATTTTCATGGCAGATAATTACAAATAGCATAGTAGGCTTACACTGTAGTATGATATGTCTGGACAATATACCTAGATTAGAAGGTTGATAAATAGGGGAGGACTGGCCATCTGACATTTTGGGCAAATACCAGATGGGCTGGTCCATTTTTAGCCCAGTGGGCCTGTCTAACTTTTGTTGTTGTTGTTGCTCAAACCGATCATTATCTGGATAATAATGGGGGGAGGGCCTCAATATTAGAAATGCCAGGTTGATTTTTTTTGGTCCCATGCCAGGGTTGATTTTTTTTGGTCCCAGTCCACCACTGTAGATAAATATGGAACAGACCAGGTCTCTAATTTGGAAGCCATTAGCCTATTCAAAATATTCCATTGTTTATTACAATATGTTTATGGTGCATTCGGAAAGTATTAATATGTATATATTTTAAACTAATCAATCTACACACAATGTCCCATATTGACAAAGTGAAAACAGAAATGTAGCAAATTTAATACAAATATTAAACAGAAATACCTGATTTACATAAATATCATGACCCTTTGCTATGAGACTCAAAATTGAGCGCAGGAGAATCTGTTTCCATTGATCACCCTTGAGATGTTTCTTCAACTTGATTAGACTAGACCTGTGGTGAAATCAATTGATTGGACATGATTTGGAAAGGCACCCACCTGTCTATATAAGGTCCCACAGTCGACAGTGCATGTCAGAGCAAAAACCAAGCAATGAGGGGCGGCAGGGTAGCCTAGTGGTTAGAGCGTTGGACTAGTAACCGGAAGGTTGCAAGTTCAAACCCCCAAGCTGACAAGGTACAAATCTGTCGTTCTGCCCCTGAACAGGCAGTTAACCCACTGTTCCTAGGCCGTCATTGAAAATAAGAATTTGTTCTTAACTGACTTGCCTGACTTAACTGACTTAAATAAAGGTAAAATAAAAAAAATGAGGTTGAAGGAATTGTCTGTAGAGCTCAAAGACAGGATTGTGCACAGATCTGGGGAAGGGTCCACAACATTTCTGCAGCTTGAAGGTCCCCAAGAACACAGTGGCCTCCATCATTATTTAATAGAAGAAGTTTGGAACCACCAAGACTCTTCCTAAAGCTGGCCGCTCGGCCAAACTGAGCAATCGGGCCTTGGTCAGGGAGGTGACCAAGAACCAAGAACCCAATGGCCACTCTGGCAGAGCTCTAGAGTTCTTCTGTGGAGATGATGAAACCTTGCAGCACTCCACCAATCAGGCATTTATGGTAGAGTGGCCAGTCGGCAGCAACTCCTCAGTAAAAAGGCACATGACAGCCCGTTTGGAGTTTGACAAAAGGCACCTAAAGGACTCTCAGACCATGAGAAACAAGATTCTCTGGTCTGATGAAATCAAGATTTAACTCTTTGGGCTGAATGCCAAATGTCACGTCTGCAGGAAAGCTGGCACCATCTCTACGGTGAAGCATGATGGTGGCAGCATCGTGCTGTGGGGATGGTTTTCAGCGGCAGGGACTGGGAGACAAGTCAGGATTGACGGAAAGATGAACGGAGAAAAGTAGAGAGAGCTCATTGATGAAAACCTGCTCGAGCACTCAGGTCCTTAGACTGGGGGTGAAGGTTCACCTTCGAACAGGACAAAACCCTAAGCACACAGCCAAGACAATGCAGGAGTGGCTTCGGGACATGTCCTTGAGTGGCCCAGTCAGAGGCCAGACTTGAACCCAATCTAAGATCTCTGGAGAGACCTGAAAATAGCTGTGAAGCAACGCTCCCTCTCCAACCTGACAGAGCTTGAAAGGATCTGCAGAGAAGAATGGGCGAAACTCCCCCAATACAGGTGTGCCAAGCTTGTAGCGTTATACCCAAGAAGACTTTACGCTGTAATGGCTGCCAAGTTTTTATTTATTTATTTCACCATTATTTAACCAGGTAGGCTAGTTGAGAACAAGTTCTCATTTGCAACTGCAACCTAGCCAAGATAAAGAAAAGCAGTTCGACACATACAACACCGCAGAGTTACACGTGGAATAAACAAACATACAATCAATAATACAGTAGAAAAATCTATATACAGCATGTGCAAATGAGGTAGGATAAGAGAGGTAAGGCAATAAATAGGCCATGGTGGAAAGGTAATTACAATATAGCAATTAAACACTGGAATGGTAAGATGTGCAGAAGATTTTTGCAGTTTGTTCCAGTCATTGGCAGCAGAGAACTGGAAGGAGAGGCAGCCAAAGGAAGAATTGGCTTTGGGGGTGACCAGTGAGATATACCTGCTGGAGTGCGTGCTACGGGTGGGTGCTGCTATGGTGACCAGTGAGCTGAGATAAGGCGGGGCTTTACCTAGCAGAGGCTTGTAGATTACCTGGAGCCAGTGTATTTGGCGACGAGTATGAAGCAAGGGCCAGCCAACAAGAGCATACAGGTCGCAGTGGTGGGTAGTACATGGGGCTTCGGTGACAAAATGTATGGCACTGTGATAGACTGCATCCAATTTGTTGAGTAGAAAGGTGCTTCAACAAAGTACTGAGCAAAGGGTGAATACTTATGTAAAAGTAATGTTTCAGTTTTTCATTTTTATAAATGAATAAGTTCTCAAAACCTGTTTTTGCTTTGTCATTATGGGTTATTGTGTGTAGATTGATGAGGGAAAAACAAAATGTAACAAAGTGTGGTAAAAGTCAAGGGGTCTGAAAACATTCCAAAGGCACTGTACATACAAATAATGGTGTCTATTGACAGTATGGACAGAATATGAATAGAACATTTGTGTACAGCAGTATATAGGATGAGCAATGACTAGAGTACAGTACATAACGTTTATATAATACCTTTTCATATTTTATTCTATTTGATAAACATGAAGTAGGTGAAACAGTTTGAAAACATTATTTAAGTGACCAGTCTCTAAGGGGCAGGGTAGAGTATCAGGTGGTAGCTGGGTAGAACAGTGACTAAGACTACTAGTGACTGTTTAACAGTCTGATGGCCTGGAGATAGAAGCTGTTTCTCAGTCTCTCTGTCCCAGCTTTGATGCACATTTACTGTCTCTGCCTTGTATATGGTAGTGGGGTGAACAGGCTGTGGCTCGGGTGGCTGATGTCCTTGATGATCTTCCTTGCCTTCCTGTGACACTGGGTGCTGTAGATGTCCTGGAGGGCAGGCAGTGTGCCCCTGGTGATACATTGGGCTGACTGCACCACTCTCTGGAGAGCCCTGCAGTTGCGGACGGTGCAATTGCCATACCAGGCGATGATACAGCCTGACAGGATGCTCTCAATTGTGCATTTGTAGAGGTTTGTGAGGGTCAATCATTTTATCACACCTATCTTTTTGAGAGCAAAAATATATAACTTGTCATTTTATCACACCTATCTTTTTGAGAGCAAAATCTATTTCTCTGTGTAATTTTATTACCAAAAAACAGTGCCTTCAGAAAGTATTTATACCCCTTGACTTATTCCACATTTTGTTGTGCTACAGCCTGAATCCAAAATGGATTAAATTGTTTTTTCCCCCTCACCCATCTACACAAAGTGTAGATGGGTGAGTAATGACAAAGTGAACACATGTATTTAGAAATGTTTGCAAATGTATTGAAATGAACTACAGAAATATATCATTTACATAAGTAATCACACCAGAGTCAATAATTTGTAGAAGCACCTTTCTGGAGAAAATATTCTTTATTCTTTTCAAAATTCAAAGCTCTGTCAAATTGGTTGTTGATCAATGCTAGACAACCATTTCCAAGTCCTGCCATGGATTTTCAAGTAGATTTAAGTCAAAACTGTAACTCGGCCACTCAGGAACATTCACTGTTTTCTTAGTAAGCAACTCCAGTATATATTTGTCCTTGTGTTATACGTTATTGCCTTGACGAAAGCTGTTTGGTGAAAAGCACATTGAAGCAGGTTTTCCTCTAGGATTTTGCCTGTGATTAGCTCTACTCTGTTTCTTTTTTAACCTGAAAAACTCCCCAGTCCAAAACAATCACAATCATACACAACTTGATGCAGCTACCACTATGCTTGAAAATATGGAGAGTGGTACTCAGTAATGTGCATTCAGGAAAAAAAGTTAATTGCTTTGCCACATTTTTTGTACTACTTTAGTGCATTGTTGCAAACAGGATGCATGTTTTGGAATATTAATATTCTATACTGGCTTCCTTCTTTTCACTCTGTCAATTAGGTTAGTATTGTGGAGTAACTACAATGTTCTTGATCCATCCTCAGTTTTCTCCTATCACAGCCATTTAACTCTGTAACTGTTTTAAAGTCACCATTGGCCTCATGGTGAAATCCCTTAGTGGTTTTCTTCCTCTCCGGCAACTGAGTTAGGAAGGACACTTATGTGTTTGTAGTGACTGGGTGTAATGATACGCCATCCAAAATGTAATTAATAACTTCACCATGTTCAAAGGGATATTCAATGTTTTTTCCCCCCATTTACCAATAGGTGCCCTTCTTTGCGAGGCATTGGAAATTCCCCCTGGTCTTTGTATCTGTGTTTGAAATTCACTGCTCGACTGAGGGACCTTACAGATAATTGTATGAGTGGGGTGCAGAGATGAGTCAGTATTATACAACTGTTTTAAACACTATTATTGCACACAGATTGAGTCCATGCAACTTATGTGACTTGTTAACAACATTTTTACCCCTGAGCTTACATTGAACAAAAATATAAACACAGCATGTAAAGTGTTGGTCCCATGTTTCATGAGTTTAAAAAAAAAGATCCTAAAGTTTTCCATATGCACAAAAAGCTTATTTATCTCAAATATTGGGCAAAAATTGGTTTACATCCCTGTTTGTGAGGATTTCTGCTTTGCCAAGTAGTCCATCCACTTGACAGTGGTGGAATATCAAGAAACTGATTAAACAGCATGATCATTACACAGGTGCACCTTGGAAAAACATTGTGTGTAGGCCAGTGACATTTTAAATTCAGGCTGTAACAACAAAATGTAGAAAAAAGTAAATTGGTGTGAATACTTTCTGAAGGCACTGTAGCTCAGTATTTGTATTATTTATTGTATACATCATATTTTGTTCATTTTTATCAAGGGTGCCAATAATTTGAGGTGACTATATTTAGTCACAACCATATTCATACTATATTTCCTTTGCACAGATTACAAGCATTCACTCCATATTCATTTGTCAGTGCTTGGCAGAGGTGTAAAGTACTACTTAAGTTGTTTTTTGGGGTATCTGTACTTTACTATTAACAACTATTACTTCACTACATTCCCTTAGAAAATAATATACTTTTTACGACATACATTTTTCCTGACACCCAAATGTAGTCGTTACATTTTGAATGCTTAGCAGGACAGGAAAATGGTCAAATTCACACACTCATCAAGAGAACATCCCTGGTCATCCCTACTGCCTCCGATCTGGCAGACTCCCCAAACACAAATGCTTTGTCTGTAAATGATGTCTGAGTGTTGGAGTGAGCCCCTGGCTGTCTGTAAATAAAAAACAAACAATAAAATGGTGACATCTGGTTTGCTTAACATAAGGAATGTTAAAGGATTTATACTTTTACTTTTGATTCTGAAGCATATTTTAGCAATAACATTTACTTTCGATACTTAAATCTATTTAAAACCAAAGACTTTAACTCAAGTAATATTTTACTGGGTGTCTTTAACTTGAATAATTTTCTATTAAGGTATATTCACTTTTAATCAAGTATGATAAAATGGGTACTTTTTCCACCACTGCTGTTTAATAAACCTTAGGTATGTGGAAAATACTGCAGGAAAGTCCACCGATGAAGCTGGACAATTAAAAGCTCCTTTTGTGCCTTTGCGTTTGGTTACTCTGTAAACTTGCTGATGTTCTCAAGTCTACAGACACGCACAAGTCTATTCATATTTTATTAACATGCTCCGTTTCTCTGAATAACTAAATTGTCACCCTAAGAGGATCTCAATCTCCAACACTTCTGTGCACCAGCATATCCGCATATACTATATACTGTGAATAAATTCTTCAATATTTGTGACAATACTTACAAAGAGTTGACTACAAATAAAGTAATATTTCTTTAACAGAAGCAGACACTGCATAAGTACAGTGCCTTGCGAAAGTATTCGGCCCCCTTGAACTTTGCGACCTTTTGCCACATTTCAGGCTTCAAACATAAAGATATACAATTTTATTTTTTTGTGAAGAATCAACAACAAGTGGGACACAGTCATGAAGTGGAACAACATTTATTGGATATTTCAAACTTTTTTAACAAATCAAAAACTGAAAAATTGGGCGTGCAAAATTATTCAGCCCCTTTACTTTCAGTGCAGCAAACTCTCGCCAGAAGTTCAGTGAGGATCTCTGAATGATCCAATGTTGACCTAAATGACTAATGATGATAAATACAATCCACGTGTGTGATCAAGTCACCGTATAAATGCACCTGCACTGTGATAGTCTCAGAGGTCCGTTAAAAGCGCAGAGAGCATCATGAAGAACAAGGAACACACCAGGCAGGTCCGAGATACTGTTGTGAAGAAGTTGAAAGTCGGATTTGGATACAAAAAGATTTCCCAAGCTTTAAACATCCCAAGGAGCATTGTGCAAGCGAGAATATTGAAATGGAAGAAGTATCAGACCACTGCAAATCTACCAAGACCTGGCCGTCCCTCTAAACTTTCAGCTCATACAAGGAGAAGACTGATCAGAGATGCAGCCAAGAGGCCCATGATCACTCTGGATGAACTGCAGAGATCTACAGCTGAGGTGGGACACTCTGTCCATAGGACAACAATCAGTCGTATATTGCACAAATCTGGCCTTTATGGAAGAGTGGCAAGAAGAAAGCCATTTCTTAAAGATATCCATAAAAAGTGTCGTTTAAAGTTTGCCACAAGCCACCTGGGAGACACACCAAACATGTGGAAGAAGGTGCTCTGGTCAGATGAAACCAAAATTGAACTTTTTGGCAACAATGCAAAACGTTATGTTTGGCGTAAAAGCAACACAGCTCATCACCCTGAACACACCTATCCCCACTGTCAAACATGGTGGTGGCAGCATCATGGTTTGGGCCTGCTTTTCATCAGCAGGGACAGGGAAGATGGTTAAAATTGATGGGAAGATGGATGGAGCCAAATACAGGACGATTCTGGAAGAAAACCTGATGGAGTCTGCAAAAGACCTGAGGCTGGGATGGAGATTTGTCTTCCAACAAGACAATGATCCAAAACATAAAGCAAAATCTACAATGGAATGGTTCAAAAATAAACATATCCAGGTGTTAGAATGGCCAAGTCAAAGTCCAGACCTGAATCCAATCGAGAATCTGTGGAAAGAACTGAAAACTGCTGTTCACAAATGCTCCCCATCCAACCTCACTGAGCTCGAGCTGTTTTGCAAGGAGGATTGGGAATAAATGTCAGTCTCTCGATGTGCAAAACTGACCGTGCTTTTACACCTGCATTGTTTGCTGTTTGGGGTTTTAGGCTGGGTTTCTGTACAGCACTTTGAGATATCAGCTGATGTACGAAGGGCTATATAAATAAATTTGATTTGATTTGATTTGATAGAGACATACCCCAAGCGACTTACAGCTGTAATCGCAGCAAAAGGTGGCGCTACAAAGTATTAACTTAAGGGGGCTGAATAATTTTGCACGCCCGATTTTTCAGTTTTTGATTTGTTAAAAAAGTTTGAAATATCCAATAAATGTCGTTCCACTTCATGATTGTGTCCCACTTGTTGATTCTTCACAAAAAAATACAGTTTTATATCTTTATGTTTGAAGCCTGAAATGTGGCAAAAGGTCGCAAAGTTCAAGGGGGCCGAATACTTTCGTAAGGCACTGTAGGTGAAAAATGTGGGGAAGTTTACCTCTGACCTTTTCAGCTAGATTTTACAATGGACTACAAGACTGTCCATTTACACAGTGAGCAGAGGGAAAGGAGAAGACTGGACTACAGCTTCCCTTCATATGGTAGCCCAGTAGCATACAGTGTAGTGACAAAATTCTGTGGTGGATGTAAAGGAGAATTACATATATTTTATTAGACAATACTACATTATTTTACAATTCTAACAGTGCTTAAATCTTTAAAATTAGTCCTCTGCACATTCATTTTCAGTAACACTGATTTTAAATTCCACATTACTTTTCTGTTAAAACATGGGTCCCTATACAAAAAAAACAATGGCTTAAGCGACATAGTGCTTAAGCGACATAAGTACAACAATACAAATCAATAAATAATAATATATCAAATAAACAGCAGAATTGAGAACAGAAATCTGCGGTGAATGATAAAACAAAGGAAAAAGAAAGTGGCTTTGTCACAAGTAGTAAATCAGAACAAAAAAACGTCTTAAAGGGACAAAATGGCACACATGACAGGTGTTATAATTACAAGAGGATAAACCTCTATGACAGATGCTAATAATATGTAGTACAAGACAATGTGGAAATATGATTAATAAACACATAACAGCATGATGACATTTTTACATAATACATTTGTTTGGATGAAGAAAAGCAAGTATCCTAAAAGCTTTAAATGGCAGTTTTATATAAGAAAGCAAATACCATAAAATAGTACAAGATAGGACACAATCTTATTTGCAGAAATGAAACCGAAAACAAGACCTATACTTGCTCTCAGACAATATACTATCTATATGAAGTGCATTTAAGACTTTTTATGCAAACTTCTGAAAGAAATAAAACAAGTAAAATCAGAAAGGCCAGAACAATGCTTAATCTGTCTGACCAACTGCTATTCTACATGCAGTCATGTTCATATGTGAAGTCCAACAGGTCCCTATTTCATTTAAAAGCAAAATAATACAAAATAAAGCTCCCATGTGGAAAAAAGTTCTGTCCCTATTAAATAAGACATTACTTTAGGAACAACTTAAATTCACACACCAAGGAGTTTGCATATTAAAGTAGTGATATTGCACAGTATACAAAAATAAGACATTAAATACTGCTTGCTATACCAGTAGTAAATACAAAAAGATGTTTATTTCCATGTATCCCAGTGCCATTTCACGTCGGACTACATCTTCCTGTGTCCGGTACAGCTCTGCTGCAGGGCCGGCGCCAGAACGAATCAGTTGGACAGGCATTTCATTTCTATAGGCGGACCCATTTTTTTCACGGGACCTCTTGCGTGCATGCGCTTGCACAAATTTTGGTGATGGGTGTTATAATAAAGGCCATAGGCAGCTCGTGAGTTTCAAGTTTGGAGAAGCTTACAGTTTATCCCGCCATTTCTACCTATCTGCGAATCAGTTATGATTATTTGTATATGCACATTTTGTGGAACAGTTTCATTTCCATAATAATGTTTTTGTTTCTCAAAATTATTGTTACGTGGTTAATCATAAAAATCTGAATTAAAATGACACAAATCTAAAAGTTAAAATTCAACCAATGCAAGAGCACCAACCTCTGCCAAATGGACACATTGATACACCGTGATCCATTGGCGGCTAAAGAAATGTATAAAATAAACATGAGCTGGCGCACATCCAGAAAACTTATTTTGTGTGGAGGTGCTGACTAATGGCGAATAAACTATACAAATAAAGATAGTCACGCCGAAATGTTGGTGATTTACCCAATAAATTACTGAGAGTTTATATATGGAGTGTGCGACTCCCTTTATTTTTTAAGGTTTATAGGCTAAAGAAATTAACACAGAGTTCAGAGATCGCCTATCGGCCAATGCAGCACCTAGACCAACAACTTCCATCGTCAACTAAGTAAAATACATAGGCCTAAAGCGACAAATAAAAACTATAGAAAATATCCTGAAGAAAATTCAGGTTCTTTCAATCACATTCATCGCTCTACTGTACCTGCCTGCCTGTCTTTCTATCTATCTGTCTTGACTTGCTAGTGCAACATTGTATCAACTCAGCAGGTTGGCATGCTCAGGCGCTCCCTCAATGTTATTAGGGCAGAGAAACCACTCACATGCTCATTGCTAACAAGGAGCACGCCAAACAAAATACAAGGACAAAAATCCTAAAATGATGGTTATGAAATAAACCAAAACTTGGTTCTCACAAGTGTAGCAGGTTGTGAACTCTGTAAACAATGTTTCCACTCTGAGAATGAGAACAGTAAATGACTGCAGAAATTAATGTAACCAAATAACAGAGATTAACGGTACATTTACTAGGCCTACTGGTTACATGTGTAATGGGGAATTTATCAAAATAAATTATCAAAGGGAAAACCATTCACACAATGAATGTGCAAGAATTCACGGGAGACAGCGGGACATATTCTGGAGAGCTGAGTGCATGCACTCTGGAGAGAGACGCCCATATCTTCGCCACACCCCTCCGCTTCTTGTCTCAACATTTTAAATTCTACTCAAGACACATCATCTTCACACATTTTAGATGTTTTCCGCTGACAGCCACAATTCAATAATTAGTTAGGCTTATTGCCAAAATTTCTGGCTTTCCAAATAGGCATAGGCCTATGCACTTGTGATTTGAAATAATCCACAGCTATTTAAAAAAAAAAAAAAAAAAAAAACGAATGATCCTCTGTGGCTAAGTCATGATCTCTGGTAAAGTATTTACTATTATTTTATTTAGACAGAAGTCATTATATAATTTTGGCAAAACATCAATTTACTTTAGGGGAAGCTACTATTCGAACAGTACACTGTTTACCCACCAACTTTTCTTTGTAATTCGCAAGTGGCTGAAACCAGATGTCTGTATATAATGACGAGATGCTCATGTCTCCGCCCTAACAGTGCGAGTCACTGTGGGAATGCAGGCAACAAGCTTAGGTCTGCATATTATGCCCATAGAAACGCATTCAGGACAGATTTATGGCGAGAGTGAGCCCTCTTGCTTCACCTCTGCCTCTCTGCTGAAACCATGGAGCGAAACAGCACCACTCTGTATTACTACGTGTAGCCCATGTATCTGATGCTGTCTGGCCAGATAAAGTATGACATGACATACTCCTTTTGTTCAAACAGCATCAGATACATGGTCTACACATACAGAGACAGAGGGGCGCTGTTTCGCTCGCATGCTTTATCTGAGATTGATGCGTCTTTGACTTCTCAGTCAAATAAATTATCAATATTTCAAGGAGGTACGGTAGGGCAGACCAGGCCCCCTACAGCCCGCCCATAACGCCGGCCCTGCTCTGCTGTATTTCAAGTTCACCCAGTAAAGGCCATGTAATGAGAATTCACTTACATTTTTACATAGAAAACATTTGGCACCGATCCCAACTGGACTGGAAAAAGGATGGGTTGCCTGGGCGTGGTGAGTGATTTTGTTTGAGTTATACCTTTGTAGGCTAACCTACATATTACAATTATATGACTAGCTAATTCAATGTGCTACGCTTCACAAACACATTTGGTAGCTACAGTATATATGCAGGACGTGAGGGAGCACTAAGTGAAGACTCTGCAATCTGTTCCCTATTCAAACACAAAGCAGTAGAAGTAGCTCTCCCTGGGTCTTGTGGCTGGGTAGGGGGGGGGCATCCTTGCCTCAGCCTCACGCAGTTTGCTGGGGGTTGGCGTGTTGAGGATGCTGAGGATGACCCAACAGTCCGATCCTCTGTTTCTGCTTCCTCTGCTCTGTCATCTAGAGGACAACACACAGGACAGATGCTAGGTTATTTACTCATTTCCTGTATCTGTACATCTGCTGCTTTTGTAACTTCTATGGGTGGGATATAGGTTGTCTGTGTCTGACACTTACAGTACCTCCAAATAAGCTGTTACTACGTTTCTTGTTCAGAGAAACAAAAGTATAAACTGCCCGTGCCTGCAAATTCTGCACAGCAATGTGCTGAGAGCTTTTGGATTTGACGGGAGGGTTTCAGGGTTTCATTTGAAACGTATCCTCTATCCTTTCAGAATGTCATCTCCTCTAACAACAAGTAAACCACAGGAAACAAAAGAAAAGACCAAAAGACCAAAAGAAAAGACCAATAGTGAAACTTTCAAGCCAGGCGCATGAGTAATAATGAAAGATGTTGGCCTTTATGGCAATAGGGACAACAACCATTTTAAATCAATTAAAGTTCTAAAAGAAACAAAATAAGTTTAACAAAAAAAACGTTTTCTTTGTCATCTTAATATTGCAACGGCAATACAAATACCCTCATAACAATGCTGTTGGTCATCATGAGTTGAGCATTATAAAGGAAATCATTATTAGATGTCGGGAAGTGCTAGAAAGAGCAGCATTATAGTTTTACGATAGAGAGCCATAGGGGTGGCCACTGGCTAAACTCAGTTATAGTAGAATGTGACTCTTTCTTTGTGCCACAGCAAACTAATTAAGTCAATTTTCATTGGAATGATGTAACAGAGGGAGCTCTTGTTTGGGTCTGTTGTTTGTGAGACGATGTTCTTGTTTGTGTGCCACTTTTGAGTGCCATGGAGCATACTCACGAACCTTCCGGGTAAGGGGGGGGGGCACTGCGCTGACTTCTGGGAAAATAAGACTGAAACAATCTAAATGTAAAAGCACAGTTAAGTCTGAATTTGTCAGTCAACTAAACTCCTAAAGTAACATTTTCAATTTGGTCTATGTCAGTGTACATGTGAAAGAATTTTGAAAAACTAAGTAGACATCAACCAAACAAAGATTCATTTATGGAGATATTTAATCCTGAAAAATCAAGGGGAAAGGGTAGTTGTGTCCTCATCTAAACCATTAGCCATACAACAACCATTTCCTCCTGTCTGGGTCTAGATACCACCCGTATCCTCAAACACTTCTCATTTCATTGAAAGACCAAAATACTATTTTATTTACAAGAAACAGTGTGCTGGGTTTGATGAAATTATTTATGAAAAATGTTATTGAACTGAACAAGGCAAGTTACCATTAAACACACCAAATGCTACACAAAATATATGGAAATGTATTTTTATTTTCATATCAATATCTATACAGTTCACTTTACGAGGCTAGATGGCCCCCTCACCTGCTCCTTGAGCTCGGTCAGTTGTCCAGATAGGTTGGAGACTAGCTTCATGGTGGACTCCAGTTTCTCCTGCAGGCTCCTGATCTCATTCTGCTCCCCGTCCGCATCGCTACATACCAGGGACATGGCCCGCATCCGTGGAAACCAGTCCAGGTTGTGCTCCTGGTGAACAGAGGGAGGAGATATGTTATTCAAGCATGACTAGAACATTTGTTGAAACACTGTAAATAAGGGCAATACATTTTAATTCCGGTCTCTCATCATAATTATAAAAGTTATAGAAAATATTTGGTAACACTTCACATTACTATGCCTTACACTGTAATAAGTACATATTGTAAAAATGTTTCCAAAAAAATACTGAGTGTACAAAACAGTTGTGTCAAGTGGCTGGATGTCCTTTGGGTGGTGGACCATTCTTGATACACATAGAAAATTGTTGAGCATGAAAATGCGCCAGCACTGGAGTTCTTGACACACTCAAACCACCGACTACCATACCCTGATCAAAGGCACTTACAGTTGAAGTCGGAAGTTTACATACACCTTAGCCAAATACATTTAAACTCAGATTTTCACAATTCCTGACATTTAATCCTATTAAAAATTCCTTGACTTAGGTCAGTTAGGATCACTACTTTATTTTAAGAACGTGAAATGTCAGAATAATAGTAGAGAGAATTATTTATTTCAGCTTTTATTTCTTTCATCACATTCCCAGTGGGTCAGAAGTTTACATACACTCAATTAGTATTTGGTATCATTGCCTTTAAACTGTTTTAACTTGGGTCAAACGTTTCGGGTAGCTTTCCACATGCTTCCCACAATAAATTGGGTGAATTTTGTCCCATTCCTCCTGACAGAGTTGGTGTAACTGAGTCAGGCTTGTAGGCATCCTTGCTCGCACACACTTTTTCAGTTCTGCAGTTCTTCTATGGGATTGAGGTCAGGGCTTTGTGATGGCAACTCCAATACCTTGACTTTGTAGTCCTTAAGCCATTTTGCCACAACTTTGGAAGTATGCTCATTCTCCATTTGGAAGACTCATTTGCGACCAAGCTTTAACTTCCTGACTGATGTCCTGAGATGTTGCTTCAATATATGCACAATTTTCCTCCCTCATGAAGTAATCTATTTTGTGAAGTTCACCAGTCCCCCCTGCAGCAAAGCACTCCCACAACATGATGCTGCCACCCCAATGCTTCACAGTTGGGATGGTACTCTTTGGCTTGCAAGCCTCCCCCTTTTTCCTCCAAACATAACGATGGTCATTATGGCCAACCAAAAAGTACGATCTTTGTCTCCATGTGCAGTTGCAAACCGTAGTCTGGCTTTTTTATGGCGGTTTTGGAGCAGTGGCATCTTCCTTGCTGAGCGGCCTTTCAAGTTATGTCGATACAGGACTCGTTTTACTGTGGATATAGTTAATTTGGTACCTGTTTCCTCCAGCATCTTCACAAGGTCCTTTGCTGCCGTTCTGGGATTGATTTGCACTTTTCACACCAAAGTATGTTAATCTCTAGGAGATGTGGTACATTCAGGCATTTGGAAATGGCTCCCAAGTATGAACCAGACATGTGGAGGTCTACAATTTAATTTCTGAGGTCTTGGCTGATTTATTTTGATTTTCCCATGAGGTCAAGCAAAGAGGCCCGGAGTTTGAAAGTAGGGCATGAAAGACATCAACAGGTACACCTACAATTGACTCAACTGATTAGCCTATCAGAAGCTTCTAAAGCCATGACATCATTTTCTGGAATTTTCCAAGCTGTTTAAGGGCACAGTCAACTTAGTGTATGTATACTTCTGACCCACTGGAATGGTGATACAGTGAATTATAATTGAAATAATCTGTCTGTAAACGATTGTTGGAAAAATGACTTGTGTCGTGCACAAAGTAGATGTCCTAACTGACTTGCCAAAACTATAGTTTGTTAACAAGAAATGTGTGGAGTGGTTGAAAAACAAGTTTTAATGACTCCAACCTAAGTGTATGTAAAATTCTGACTTCAACTGTAAATATTTTGTCTTGCCCATTCACATTCTGAATGGCACACATACACAATCTATGTCTCAATTGTCTCAAGGCTTAAAAATCTTTCTTCAAACTGACTCCTTGCCTTAATCTACACTAATTGAAGTGGACTTAACAGGTGATATCAATAAAGGACCACAGCATTTACCTGGATTCACCTGGTCAGTCTATGTAATGGAAAGAGCAGACATTCCTAATCTTTTGTATACTAATTTTATATTGTATATCTAGGGTTGCAAAGAGAGGGTAAATTACTGGAAACTTTTAAGTTTACTTGTAAATTACAATAATTTTATTAACTTTCAAAGAGCTTTGGGAATTTCTATCAGATTACTTCAGATTATCACAAGTCTAATTATATTTGGCCCTCTGTGTGGCCTTAACAGATGTAAAATATATAAAATAAGATGATTTTAAAATATAATTAAAACATTATCCTAAATATTAACCATTAACTTAGTAAATCCCATATGAAGGATTCAGCAGGATTTTTTTTTACACATTTATTCATTTTACTATGTCAAAATGTCTTTGTTGTAAATGTTTTGGCACCAAACATGTGGCAGTTTAAAAAAAAATCTATAGTTGGCAGAGTTAATAAAAGAAAATGCTATTGTTGATTAGATGCTTTTTTTTCATTAATTAGGCCATTTTCTTTTGAACTATATGGTCTATCCACTAGAAAGTCATTGACAATATGGACACAGATTTTATTTTTAATGAAAAAAATACTATATATAAACACATTTTTATAAAAATTAAAATGACCAGAATTACAGAAGATTCCGGTAACTTACTGGTAAATTACAGGTAGCTGTACAACCCTATCAATGTTCATAATTGATCAAATAAGCTACAATTTAAACATCAATCAGATCTTTACAATTGCTTGCTCAGGGAAAAAAAATATTTTCATACATGTTGTCATTCATTTAATGCAGTACAATTTCTGATATACACTTATTTTATTTTATTTCACCACTAACATGCTAATACCCTTTGATTTTGGGGGGGACAAAGCCTTACACATTAATGCAACTCAAATGACATCAAATGTATTAGCTAGCTATGGCTTCACTTGGTATACATATGCTGCTTTGACTTGTGTTTCTCTCAAATAAGCAACTCTTTGTTTCACTCTCTGTGTGCACAAATCAAGTCTATAATACAATGTAATAGAATTACATTTGGGGACTTTCCATGCCAGGGAGTTCCAATTTAACTTCCTTAAAAACACAGTCAGGTCTACCAGTTGCCTTGTTGAATGTGTGAGGGCCAAACAGAGAACACATCATTTACTTAGAATTAACAATAGAGATCCTATTAAATTACTAGAACCCTCAAAGTTCCAGAATGGGTTTAAAATGGCACCCATATTGGTCAGGGAGTAATCCAAACCAGTCTAATTGGAATGAATGGCAGTACAGGCATAATCCTGATTTTACTTATGCAGGAATATAAAAGTAAGTCATGTGATATCAGAAATTATGTAATAGAATTATTAGTTTACAGTTTATACGGGTATTATACAACTTCTTGACATAAATACCCTCTAATATATATGTAAACTGACCATAAATGTGGATCTTTTCCAGTGGTGGAAAAAGTACCCAATTGTCATACTTGAGTAAAAGTAAAAATGCCTTAATAGAAAATGAAAGTCACCCAGTAAAAAACTACTTGAGTAAAAGTCTAAAATTATTTGGTTTTAAATATACTTAAATGTCAAAAGTAAATGCAATTGCTAATGTGTACTTAAATATCAAAAGTACAAGTATACATAATTTCATATTCCCTATATTAAGCAAAGCAGACGGCCATATTTTCTAGTTTTTCTTTCTTTCCGGAGAGCCAGAGGCACGCTCCAACTCTGACAAAATGTACAAATGAAGCATGTGTTAAGTGAGTCCGCCAGATCAGAGGCAATAGGGATGACCAGGGATGTTCTCTTGGTAAGTGTGAATTAGACCATTTTCTTGTCCTGCTGAGCATTCAAAGTGTAACAAGTACTTTTGGGTGTTAGTCAAAAATATTAATAGTATTGTAAAGTACAGATACCCCCAAAAACGATTAAAGTAGTACTTTAAAGTATTTTTTACTTAATTAGGTTATTTACATCTCTGCTCGTTTCAGGAAACTGGGCATATGTCACACGTCACAGGAGAATTTTTATTTTATTTGATCAAAATGCCTTCTGGAACAGGTAAACTTTCATGTGTCTTAATAACAAATATGTATGCCATCGTTAAATACGAATACAATTGTTCAATTATGAGCCTAGTTGGTTTAGCCACAGAAAAAGTTAGCAACCTTCCTGCTAGCCCTGATTGGCTGAAATAATGAGTGGGCTGGACATGCCAAGAGATGAGTTCGGATTGGTCTGCCATGTAGCTTGCTTCTGTCTATTTGAGCTGGTCAGTATGTGTACTGTTGGTAATCCTGTCTAACATGGCTTTAAAAAATATATATTGCATAGTAGAACAGCATAAGTGCTGCTCTCCACTTTCTGGATGACCGAGTTTTGAAATCAGTGGAATTAGAGTATGATAGCTAAGGAGATGAAGAAAACACCTGTCTCCGAATTACATCTTCAAACTAAGGGCAACCATGGAATCCGTGACAGAGAGGGAGAAGCATCCATCCATGTATATGGGTAAGATAGTCTAGCTAGCTCCATTTTCAGATATTACACGTTTCAAATTCAGTCAGAAAGTCGTTTTCATTTCAAGTTAAAATGTACTGTTAGCTAGCTAGCTAACGTTAGCTGGCTGGCTCGCTTGCTAACGTTACGTGTATGATTTGTGTAGTAATATTATTCATATCTCAGAGTAATTTGCTTTGGTAGTTATAGCCTAATGTTAGCGAGCTAATATTGATCCTGGTTTGATAGATACCAGCAGATTCATGCAGGGTAGTAACGTCATGAGTTTAAATTATGGTTCATTGTTTAGCTTGCTAGCTACATGTCTTAACAAAAGACTCCACTATGCAAGTATCCATTTCAATAGAATGTTTATGATTTCACTGCGACAGATGTTGATAGACGTAGCTGGTAAATTCGCTCTGGCAATCTACTCCGATTTCACAGCACTCTCGTCTGAGTGTGCCAGAGCGCAGAATAACTGACAAATTTATGAATGCTCAACACCCGTTGAATATGGCCTGTGTCAGTAAACGATGGCAAAAAATTGTAATTAAATTGTTGACAGCAGCACAGTTGCAGTCACCAACGCTCTGGATAACATAAAAACAGCCTAACCAGCCCTCCTAGTGTGAATAAATGGTCAGTGAGCTGTTCTCTCAGCAAGCTAGCCAAAGTTAGCCAGTTAGCTTGGGTGTGTAACTCGGCTACTCAGGAACATTCACTGTCTTCTTGGTAAGCAGCTCCAGTATAGATTTGGCCTTGTGTTTTAGGTTATTGTCCTGTTGAAAGGTGAATTCATCTCACAGTGTCTGGTGGAAAGCCGACTGGACCATGTTTTCCTCTAGGGTTTTGCCTGTGCTTAGCTCCATTCCCTTTCTTTTTTATCCTGAAAAACTCCCCAGTCCTTAACAATTGCAAGCATACCCATAACATAATGCAGCTGCCACTATGCTTGAAAATATATCCATTCAGCAATAGGTGTCCTTTTTTCTAAGGCATTGGAAAACCTCCCTGGTCTTTGTGGATAAATCTGTGTTTGAAATGCACTGCTCGACTGAGGGACCTCCAGATAATTGTATGTGTGGGGTACAGAGATGAGGTAGTCATTCAAAAATCATGTTAAACACTATTATTGCACTTATTATGTGACTTGTTAAAAACGTTTATTTAAGTTATTTAGGCTTGCCATCACAAAGGGGTTAAATACTTATTGACTGAAGACATTTCAGCTTTTCATTTTTAATTGATTTGTAAAATTTAAAAAAGAAACAAATTCCACTTTCACATTATGGGATATTGTATGTAGGCCAGTGACCAAAAATCTGAATTTAATCCAGCTAATTATTAGAATTAGATGTACTAGATTAGGGTTGGAGAGAAAACCTACAGGATGGTAGCTCTCCAGGAACAGGGTTGGAGATCCCTGTGTTAGTGTAATAGGTTTAATACTGTATAATAGGCTAATTCTATTGATCCCTTTTCCCTTTTTACTCTGCTTTTTACCCTAACAAGCATAACAGTGTCAGATGCTGCTTGTTGTAGTGAAGATGCCTCAGATGCACAGAGAGGATTGGCGAGATCAGGGGGTGTAAAAGAAGTCAGACAACTCTGACAATGACTGGTACTGACGTCAATGGCAGAAGGATTTAGCTGACATGTCGGGTTGAAGGTGTAAATTGATGGTGCTTGACTCAAGTCTGCAAGTATCTGTGGCCCTTATTATTATTGCGGCCCACCAATCGCTTCTCCGAGGTGCATCCGCATTGTGATTTGAACTATTTAATATTTTTTAAGATTCATGAGTTCATGCAAAGCTATCTACTTTGATAGACAATTCATTGTATTTAAAGTTACAATAGAGAAAATAGACAAAAAATAGAATAACACATTTTTTTTATGCCACCAATCAAATCATCAAGAGGGCAAAAGGGCAGGTTCTTCAGCACCCCTATGCTCTTAGAAAAAAAGGTGCTATCTAGAACCTAAAAGGGTTATTTGGCAGTCCCCATAGGAGAACCATTTGAAGAACCCTTTTTGGTTCTAGGTAGAACCGTTTTGGGTTCAATGTAGAACCCTTTCCAACGAGGCTTCTACATGGAACCAAAAAGGGTTCTCCTGTGTGGACAGCCAAAGAACCCTTTTGAAACCCTTTTTGTCTAAGAGTGTTGGGCTCTATCTGTGCATAAAAGAGAAAATGTACTGGGCTTTTCCGTGTAAAAACCCCCATGAGCACAAACATATGAAGTTCGTAGGAGCACAGTTTGGAGTCAAATGAAACCTAAGTGTATATAAACATTAAAGACACCTTCCTAATATTGAGTTGCACCCCCCACACCCTTTTGTCATGGATAGAGCAGGTGTCCTTAATGTTTTGTACAACCAGTGTTTATTAAGGCATCCTAAAAATTAGGAATAAGCAAAGGCTTTGATTTCTGGCCAAATAGCTGGAAAAGACGTCTTAGAAGAAATCTAGCAGAAAAAAGTCTTAAAAGGTATTATCAACATTTATATGTAGTTTTACAGAAATTATTCGCCTTCTGTAAGTTTAAGAAATATTGCCTAATGTCTTGTCATTCTGTTACCAAAAAGTTAGAATACCTGCTTACTGTCCTCCCTTGGCATACTGTTACGTTCAGCTCATAACTGTTTATCTCTCTTTCTGTCACATGGTGGTCAAAGCAAGAGTGTGAAAACAGTTGAGACAACTTCTCCCTCTCTCTCTCTCCATTTAATGTCACCTCTCCCGGCTCTTACAGACCCCTACCCATGAGTCCCCTCTCTTTCCATTTACTGTAACCAGCCCTCTCACCCACTGAGCACCGACCGACAACGGAAGTCTATGGACGCTGAAAAGTAGATGAAATGTGGTCAGTCCAAATGTATACCAATCATAGACATCTGTTTCACAAGTTTGGACAGCACAGTACAGTAGAGCACAGTACAGTACAGTAAACTTGAGTATGGGTCAGTGCAATACAGTAAGGTACTGTAATGTACAGTAAAGAGTTTAATACAGCAGAGCACACTAGAGTAGATTACAGTATAATTTACTGTACTGAACTCTACTCTTACTGTACTGAACTATACTCTATTGAACTGTATTTTACTGTACTGTGCTGTGCTGTGCTGTACTCTACTCTACTCTACTCTGCTCTGGGGCGGCAGGGTAGCCTAGTGGTTAGAGCGTTTGGACTAGTAACCGGAAGGTTGCAAGTTCAAACCCCTGAGCTGACATGGTAAAAATCGGTCGTTCTGCCCCTGAACAGGCAGTTAACCCACTGTTCCTAGGCTGTCATTGAAAATAAGAATTTGTTCTTAACTGACTTGCCTGGTTAAATAAAGGTAAAATAAATCAAATAAAATACTCTGCTGTACTCTACTCTACTCTGCTCTACTGTGAGGTCCAAACTTATGAAACATAGACGTCTATGATTGGTACAGATTTGATCCGGACCAACCAAATTTTGTCTTGTTTGGGGGAGAGCTAATTAGAATAATAATAATAATGTGCAAAGGAGGACAATGCCTCTTTTTACCTTTGACCCATGATGTCATTCTGTTACCATCCATATGTTACCGGGTGTTGATCCACTTCACTTCAATAATCAAAATAGATTTTTTCAAACTCAAGGTGTCATATCATAGCTGTTTTTGGAAAATGTGGTCACATAAAAAACTGAGGGAGATTTGACTGTCATTCTGTTACCAAACTGCACGGTTGTTCCAGTAAATGTATTTCTGTAAAAATGTTGGTGGAAATTGTTCGAAGTAGTCCTTGTGCATAGTGTTGTATGGTTTAACTTGGCAATCAATAGTTTTTGTTTGGCATACGTTTAAAGTGAAGTGAGTCTCAGCGTCATTCTGTTACCGTGGAATTGCTCGACTGCACAAGGTCTGCCTAGTGCACACAGTGTACATACAGTTTTACACGTGGAGAGTATGAGTGTCAGCCAGTCACTAGAGCCTTGAGACAGTGAAAGGGTTGCTGCAATCATCTAGGCGAGCAGCCAAGGGTCACTCCAAACGCATTCTTTCACCCCTCCATCTCCTCCAGCACTAGGCCACGACATACCAATGTTATTGTGCACTGTCTGAACCTGACCTCAAACAAGCCAAGGCCGTGTGAATGGGTCTGTCTGGAGTTTCCTTCAACAAAAACACAAGTGCGTAGACACACACACACACACCATACAAAACAGTCACTCCTTTAGCTACATGCATATGCACTCTCTCACCTTACAAAATAGCATTACGCTATCAATTAGCCTTACTACAGACCCAACAGTAAACAGAAGCACAGTGTTGCCTGAACAGGAGGGTGCTGAGCACCTGCACTGTAGCCTGTGTCTGTTGTGAGTACAGCTGCATGGATGGAAAAGTCCCTTGGTTTCAGTGGTGTAGTCTGAGAAGTGGGGGGTGAGAGTGGCGACTGCAGTGGGCCACAGGTTGGTCCTGGATCAGACAAACAGCAGGACAGGGGAATCACACAGAGACATGTACTCATTCTGAAAGGAGGAAAGGAGTGCTGTGTGCGTGCTGCACTTCCTGAACATCCAAAATCACACAGTGCTGCTGTCCCGTATGTTATCAAGTACATTCTGTATTGGATGTCTGCATACTATAATATACTAGACACGCACCCCCAATAAGACACAGTATACTAGTTTCCTATGCTAGCATACAGCTGAATGTAGAATTAGACCCTTGTTTGTCTGCAATCAATTTCAATCAAAAGTGCCAGGCTAATCTTGGACGAGAGGGGAGCAGAGACGTAACGTACAGCAAGATTGCTTAATTATGCCCTTTGCCATCTGTGTCAAGAGTCAGTTTAACAGCCCAGCTCCCCAAACTAGTGTGTTTGGGGGGCTGGGTGTTTACAAGTGAAAACACTTCCAGTAAGTCTCAGACTGCGTGCGGTCAACGCTGACATTAAGTTAATCTTCAAATTGGTTCAATGGAAATGAAAGAATTGCATTTTTCATTATTAAAACCACAAGGGCCATGACAGAGAAACAGGAAGCTGTGTGGTTTTGACAGCAACAGAAACGTCACAGGCAAGCCACTACATCTACTATTCCTCTATGCAAATTAAAGACACAGTTCACATTTCAAACTAGAGCTAACAAACAAATAGTAACAGCGTGCAAAACACAACAAAAAACTCATCACTCTCCCTTCTTCTGAAATGACTCTAATGCATTTTCTTATCAATGCGATTCAAAGTTTAAATCAAGATGCGGATGCATCTTGGAGCAGTGAGCGTGGGCCTCAAAAATAATGAGGGAAACAGATTCTGGTGGACCGGAGTCAAGCATCATCAATTTACACCTTCAATCCGACATTTCAGCTAAATCCTTCTGCCATTGACGTCAGTCCCAGTCATTGTCAGAGTTGTCTGACTTCTTTTACACCCCCTGATCTCTTCAATCCCCACTGTGAATCTGAGGCATCTTCACAACAACAAGCAGAATTCGACACTGTTATGCTTGTTAGGGTAACCACTAGAGTAAGAAGGGAAAATGGATGAATAGAATTAGCCTATTATACACCTATTAACACTAGAACACAGGGCTCTCCAACCCTGTTCCTGGAGAGCTACCTCTCCAGGTTTTCGCTACAACCATAATCTAGCGCATCTGATTCTAATAATTAGCTAGTTGATTAGATGAATCAGGTTAGTTACAACTGGAGTTGGATTGAAAACCTATAAGAGAGTAGCTCTCCAGGAACAGGGTTAGAGAGCCCTGCACTAACTTTGGGCAGAAGGCAGCCTAGTGGTTAGAGCGTTGGGCCAGTAACCGAAAGGTTGCTAGATCAAATCCCTGAGCTGACAAAGGTAAAAAATCTGTCGTTCTGCCCCTGAACAAGGCAGTGTTCCTAGGCCATCATTGTAAATAAGAATTTGTTCTTAACGGTCTTGCCTAGTTAAATAAAAGTTAAATAAAAAATAAATTAACATATTTTCACACCAAACTGGAAGTCTCGCCACACCAAACTGGAAGTCTTCCGACTAGCTTGGAAAGACAGTACTGTGCAGTACCGAAGAGCCCTTACTGCTGCTCGATCATCCTATTTTTCTAACTTAATTGAGGAAAATAAGAACAATCCGAAATTCCTTTTTGATACTGTCGCAAAGCTAACTAAAAAGCAGCATTCCCCAAGAAAGGATGACTTTCACTTCAGCAGTGATAAATTCATGAACTTCTTTGAGGAAAAGATTATGATTATTAGAAAGCAAATTACAGACTCCTCTTTAAATCTGCGTATTCCTTCAAAACTCAGTTGTCCTGAGTCTGCACAACTCAGCCAGGACCTAGGATCAAGAGAGACACTCAAGTGTTTTAGTACTATATCTCTTGACACAATGATGAAAATAATCGTGGCCTCTAAACCTTCAAGCTGCATACTGGACCCTATTCCAACTAAACTACTGAAAGAGCTGCTTCCTGTGCTTGGCCCTCCTATGTTGAACATAATAAACGGCTCTCTATCCACCGGATGTGTACCAAACTCACTAAAAGTGTCAGTAATAAAGCCTCTCTTGAAAAAGCCAAACCTTGACCCAGAAAATATAAAAAACTAAATCGGCCTATATCGAATCTTCCATTCCTCTCAAAAATTTTAGAAAAGGCTGTTGCGCAGCAACTCACTGCCTTCCTGAAGACAAACAATGTATACGAAATGCTTCAGTCTGGTTTTAGACCCCATCATAGCACTGAGACGGCACTTGTGAAGGTGGTAAATTACATTTTAATGGCATCGGACCGAGGCTCTGCATCTGTCCTCGTGCTCCTAGACCTTAGTGCTGCTTTTGATACCATCGATCACCACATTCTTTTGGAGAGATTGGAAACCCAAATTGGTCGACACGGACAAGTTCTGGCCTGGTTTAGATCTTATCTGTCAGAAAGATTTCAGTTTGTCTCTGTGAATGGTTTGTCCTCTGACAAATCAACTGTAAATTTCGGTGTTCCTCAAGGTTCCGTTTTAGGACCACTATTGTTTTCACTATATATTTTACCTCTTGGAGATGTTATTCGAAAACATAATGTTAACTTTCACTGCTAGGCGGATGACTCACAGTTGTACATTTCAATGAAACATGGTGAAGCCCCAAAATTGCCCTTGCTAGAAGCATGTGTTTCAGACATAAGGAAGTGGATGGCTGCAAACCTTCTACTTTTAAACTCGGACAAAACAGAGATGCTTGTTCTAGGTCCCAAGAAACAAAGAGATCTTCTGTTGAATCTGACAATTAATCTTAATGGTTGTACAGTCGTCTCAAATAAAACTGTGAAGGACCTCGGCGTTACTCTGGACCCTGATCTCTCTTTTGAAGAAGATATCAAGACCATTTCAAGGACAGCTTTTTTCCTTCTACGTAACATTGCAAAAATCAGAAACGTTCTGTCCAAAAATGATGCAGAAAAATTAATCCATGCTTTTGTCACTTCTAGGTTAGACTACAGCAATGCTCTACTATCCGGCTACCCGGATAAAGCACTAAATAAACTTCAGTTAGTGCTAAATACGGCTGCTAGAATCCTGACTAGAACCAACAAATTTGATCATATTACTCCAGTGCTAGCCTCTCTACACTGGCTTCCTGTCAAAGCAAGGGCTGATTTCAAGGTTTTACTGCTAACCTACAAAGCATTACTTGGGCTTGCTCCTACCTACCTCTCTGATTTGGTCCTGCCGTACATACCTACACGCACGCTACAGTCACAAGACGCAGGCCTCCTAATTGTCCCTAGAATGTCTAAGCAAACAGCTGGAGGCAGGGCTTTCTCCTATAGAGCTCAATTTTTATGGAATGGTCTGCCTACCCATGTCAGAGACGCAAACTCGGTCTCAACCTTTAAGTCTTTACTGAAGACTCATCTCTTCAGTGGGTCATATGCTTGAGTGTAGTCTGGGCCAGGAGTGGGAAGGTGAACAGAAAGGCTCTGGAGCAATCAAATCAAATCAAATGTTATTTGTCACATACACATGGTTAGCAGATGTTAATGCGAGTGTAGCGAAATGCTTGTGCTTCTAGTTCCGACAATGCAGTAATAAATGAACCGCCCTTGCTGTCTCTGCCTGGCCGGTTCCCCTCTTTCCACTGGGATTCTCTGCCTCTAACCCTATTACAGGGGCTGAGTCACTGGCTTACTGGGGCTCTCTCATGCCGTCCCTGGAAGGGGTGCGTCACCTGAGTGGGTTGATTCACTGATGTGGTCATCCTGTCTGGGTTGGCGCCCCCCCCCCCCCTTGGGTTGTGCCATGGCGGAGATCTTTGTGGGCTATACTCAGAATTGTCTCAGGATGGTAAGTTGGTGTTTGAAGATATCCCTCTAGCGGTGTGGGGGCTGTGCTTTGGCAAAGTGGGTGGGGTTATATCCTTCCTGTTTGGCCCTGTCCGGGGGTGTCCTCGGATGGGGCCACAGTGTCTCCTGACCCCTCCTGTCTCAGCCGCCAGTATTTATGCTGCAGTAGTTTATGTGTCGAGGGGCTAGGGTCAGTTAGTTGTATCTGGAGTACTTCTCCTGTCCTATTCGGTGTCCTGTGTGAATCTAAGTGTGCGTTCTCTAATTCTCTCCTTCTCTCTTTCTTTCTCTCTCTCTCTCGGAGGACCTGAGCCCTAGGACCATGCCCCAGGACTACCTGACATGATGACTCCTTGCTGTCCCCAGTCCACCTGACTGTGCTGCTGCTCCAGTTTCAACTGTTCTGTCTTATTATTATTCGACCATGCTGGTCATTTATGAACATTTGAACATCTTGGCCATGTTCTGTTATAATCTCTACCTGGCACAGCCAGAAGAGGACTGGCCACCCCACATAGCCTGGTTCCTCTCTAGGTTTCTTCCTAGGTTTTGGCCTTTCTAGGGAGTTTTTCCTAGCCACCGTGCTTCTACACCTGCATTGCTTGCTGTTTGGGGTTTTAGGCTGGGTTTCTGTACAGCACTTTGAGATATCAGCTGATGTACGAAGGGCTATATAAATACATTTGATTTGATTTGATTTTGAAGTGTATGTCACATGAGAGGCATTTGTCAAAAGGTTGTTGTTTTTTGGCAGAAATGCCTTCTGGAACAGGTGAACTTTCATATGCCTTAATAACAAGCTTGTATGCCATCTGTAAATATGAATTAAATGGTTAAATTGTTAAATTACGAGCCTAGTTGGTTTAGACTCAGAAAAAGACTTCCCGCTAGCCATGATTGGCTGAGATAATGGATGGGTCGGACATGCCGAGAGATGAGTTCGGATTGGTCTGCAATGTAGCATGCTTCTGTTTATAACATGAGTTGCTCAGTATGTGTAGATAATCCTTGCTACTGTTACTTTTTTGAAAGATATAACATTAGCCATGGAGAACGGCAAAAGTGTTGCTACTGCTAGTCGTATGGGTTGGGATTATGGATTCATTGTTTAGCTAGCTAGCTAAAAGACTCCACTAAAACAGATGACTACATGATCCATCAAGTTAGCCAGGTGTGTCTGGGGAGGATTACAGCAATCTATTGTACATATCTAGATAATAGTGACTCATTCTTTAACATGACCCATCAATTTAGACAAGTGTCTCTGGGTAAGCATCATCTAATAAATTATACAGTATATGTATCTGGACACTTTATATTTTTGATATAGTGTGTGTTTACCAGAGACAGCAATGTGAAGAACAACATGACCTGCACCAAAGTCAGATTAGGATATAGGCCAAGGACAAGATAAAGTTTTTCCTTGTCCAAGATGGCATAGCAGCAAGACATGTTTGTTTTTGTCCCGTTTTTGTCCCGTGTAAATATTCAGCATTTTTTGCTTTTCTATATACATATATTTCAATCTCTTTTTTCATTTTCAAATTAAATATACTTTCCTGCAACCCGCCTCACCCAACGTGGTTTGGATCTGCAATTGTTTTGTTGTTGACCTTATAACTGGACCCTCCAACAGAAGCTAGCCTTCAGAGGCTATCCAGCTAATTAGCTACTATCTATTTAGTCATTGTTAGTCACTGCTAGCAGTCTTTACCTTTCGCACAGTCACCAGCTGCTTTAGCCCGGATAATATTGGTCTGTCTGCACAGTGTGATGTCAGCCTTGAGCATATTGGACTGCTTTTTTCCCCCACTACATCACCGGATTCCTGCCGCATACCCTGGGCCATTACACCGGATCATCGCAGCTAGCTTGCTGCTACCATGTGGCTGCCGTGGCTAAAGTTCTTGTCCAGAAGCAAGCACCAGTTAGCCTCAAGCTGGGCCCATTCCCATTCCCCCAGATAGGAAACGTAGTACACCAACTACAATAACTCTCTTATCAATTGGCCTGGACCCTTTGTCGACAAGAAGCCCTGCCGATCCAAAACGACTGGTCTGCTGACGTAATTCGGCCGATGTGCTCTCAACCGGCCTCTGAGTTGTTGATGTCGGTGAGGACCCAGCTAATAGCCTGCTAACACTCTGAGCACCGTGTCTCCCAATGGGCTAGCATAGTGCCGACTGCCAAGCGGCTACCGGTTTTGTTTATTGCTGCTTATTGGACCCTATGATCACTCGGCTACACAGCTAATGCCTACTGGACTGTTCATTAACACGGCACTTCAGTCTGTTTATCTGTTTGCCCCAGCCTCGAACTCAGGCTCTGTGTGTAGCTAACTGACCCTCTCTGCCCATTCATCACTATTTAACCATTTACCCATGTTGTCTTAGCTGTTTACCCGTTGTTGTCTTAGCCCTCCCAATCAACACCTGTGATTGTTTTATACCTCCTTCTAATGTCAATATGCCTTGTATACTGTTGTTTAGGGTAGCTTTCATTGTTTTGTTTTACAGCGGAGCCCCTAGTCCCGCTCTACATGCCTCGGTTAGCTCCCTTGCCCCACCCCCTACACATGCGGAGACCGCACCTAGCTTAACTGGCACTTACAGAGATGCAGCCTCTCTCATCGTCCCTCAATGCCTCGGTTTACCTCCACTGTACTCGCACCCTACCATGCCCTTGTCTGTGCATTATGCCCTGAATCTATCCTACCACACCCAGAAGTCTGCTCCATTTAGACTCTGTTCCGAACGCATTAGACGACCAGTTCGTTTAGCCTTTATCCGTACCCTTATCCTACTCCTTCTCTGTTCCTCTGGTGATGTAGAGGTTAAAGCAGGCCCTGTGTGTCCCCAGGCACTCTCATTTGTTGACTTCTATAACCGGAAAAGCCTTGGGTTCATGCATGTTAACATCAGAAGCCTCCTCCATAAGTTTGCTTTATTCACTGCTTTAGCACCCTCCGCCAACCTTGATGTCCTAGCCATGTCTGAATCCTGGCTTAGGAAGGCCACCAAAAAAGTCAGAAATTTCCATCCCCAATTACAACATTTTCCGTCAAGACAGAACTGCTGAAGGGGGCGGAGTTACAATCTACTGGAGAGATAGCCTGCAGAGTTCTGTCCTACAATCCAGGTCTATGCCCAAACTGTTCGAGCTACAACTTTTAAAAATCCATCTCTCCAGAAATAAGTCTCTCACTGTTGCCGCTTGTTATAGACCCCCCTCAGCTCCCAGCTGTGCCCTGGACACCATATGTGAATTGATTTATCATCAGAGTTTGTACTGCTAGGTGACCTAAATTGGGATATGCTTAACACACCGGCCATCCTACAAGCTAAGCTAGATTCCCTCAATCTAACAAGGAACCTACCAGGTACAACCCCAAATCCATAAACATGGGCAACATCATAGATATCTTCCTGACCAACTTGCCCTCTAAATACACCTCTGCTGTTTTCAACCAGGATCTCAGCGATCACTGCCTCATTGCCTGCGTCTGTTATGTGTCCCCTGTCAAACGACCACACCTCATCACTGTCAAACGCTCCCTAAAACATTTCTGCGAGCAGGCCTTTCTAATCGACCTGGCCTGGGTATCCTGGAGGGATATTGACCTAATCCTGTAGGTAGAGGACGCCTGGTTGCTCTTTAAAAGTGCTTTCCTCACCATCTTAAATAAGCATGCCCCTTTCAAAAAATGTAGAACTAACAACAGATATAGCCTTTGGTTCACTCCAGACTTGACTGCCCTAGACCAGCACAAAAACATCATGTGGCGCACTGCACTAGCTTCGAATAGTCCCCGCGATATGCAACTTTTCAGGGAAGTCAGGAACCAATATACACAATCAGTTAGGAAAGCAAAGGCTAGCTTTTTCAAACAGAAATTTGCATCCTGCAGCACTAATTCCCAAACGTTTTGGGACACTGTAAAGTCCATGGAGAATAAGAGCACCTCCTCTCAGCTGCCCACTGTACTGAGGCTAGGAAACACTGTCACCACCGATAAATCCACGATAATCGAGAATTTCAATAAGCATTTCTCTACAGTATACTACGCTTTCCACCTGGCTACCCCAACACCGGACAACAGCTCTGCACCCCCCGCAGCAACTGGCCAAAGCCCCCCTCCCCCACTTCTCCTTCCCCCAAATCCAGACAGATGATGTCCCGAAAGAGCAGCAGAATCTGGATCCCAACAATTCAGCTGGGCTAGAGAATCTGGACCCTCTCTTCCTAAAATTATCCACCGCCATTGTCCAAACCCCTAATACTAGTCTGTTCAACCTCTCTTTCATATCATCTGAGATTCCTAAAGATTTGGTAGTGGCCGCGGTCATCCCCCTCTTCAAAGGGGGAGACACTCTAGACCCAAACTGTTACAGACCTATATCCATCCTGCCCTGCCTTTCTATAGTCTTCAAAAGCCAAGTGAACAAACAGATCACCGACCATCTCGAATCCCACCGTACCTTCTCCGCTATGTATTCCGGTTTCCGAGCTGTTCACGGGTGAACCTCATCCATGCTCAAGGTCCTAAACAATATCATAACCACCATCGATAAAAAAACAGTACTGTGCAGAAGTCTTCACCAACCTGACCAAGGCTTTCAACTCAACTCTGTCAATCACCGTATTCTTATCGGCAGACTCAACAGCCTTGGTTTCTCTAATGACTGCCACGCCTGGTTAACTAAATGCTTTTCAGCTAGAGTTAAGTGTGAAATCAGAGGGCCTGTTGTCCGGACCTCTGGCAGTCTCTATGGAAGTGCCACAGGGTTCAATTCTCGGGTTGACTCTTTTCTCTGTATATATCAATGATGTGGCTCTTGCTTCGGGTGATTCTTTGATTCACCTCTACGCAGACGACACCATTCTGTATACATCTGGCCCTTCTTTGGACACTGTGGTAACAAACCTCCAAATGAGCTTCAATGCCATACAACACTCCTTCCGTGGCCTCCAACTGCTCTTAAATGCTATTAAAACTAAATGCATGCTCTTCAACCGATTGCTGTACGCACGAGCCCGCCCGCCTAGCATCACTACTCTGGACGGTTCTGACTTAGAATATGTGGACAACTATAAATACCTAGGTGTCTGGCTAGACTGTAAACTCTCCTTCCAGACTCATATTAAGCATCTGAAATCCAAAATCGGCTTCCTATTTCGCAACAAAGCCTCCTTCACTCATGCTGCCAAACATACCCTCATAATACTGACTATCCTGCCGATCCTTGACTTTGGCGATGTCAATTACAAAATAGCCTCCAACACCCTACTCAGCAAATTGGATGTTGTCTATCACAGTGCCATCTGTTTTGTCACCAAAGCCCCATATACTACCCACCATTGTGACCTGTACGCTCTTGTTGGCTGGTCCTCGCTACATATAGGTATTCCAAACCCACTGGCTCCAGGTCATCTGGAGCCAGTGGGTTTTTCTAGGTAAAGCTCCGGTAAAACTCCAAACTGTAACCTGTGCCTGCAACCTAGTTCAGGTTGTCAGTCAACCTACCAGGGTAGTTACAAACAGCACAGGAATTAAATCATCAACATGTATTAATCACATTTTTACTAACGCTGCAGACATTTGCTTTAAAGCAGTATCCAAATCCATAGGATGTTTTCATCACAATATAATAGTCATATCTAGGGTCTAATATAGTGTATAAGAGGTCATACAAGAAGTTTTGTAGCGATTCATATATTGATGATGTAAATAATATTTGCTGGTCTGTGGTGTGTAAGCGGCGGCAGGTAGTCTAGTGGTTAGGGAATTGGACCAGTAACCGAAAGCTCGATCGAATCCCGAGCTGACAAGAATCTGTCCTTTTGACCCTGAACAAGGCAGCTAACCCACTGTTCCTAGGCTGTCATTGTAAATAAGAATATGTTCCTAACTGACTTGCCTCGTTAACTTCTTCGAGATAGGGGGCGCTCTTTTAATTTTGGGATAAAAAACTTTCCCGTTTTAAACAAGATATTTTGTCACGAAAAGATGCTCGACTATGTATGTAATTGACAGGTTTGGAAAGAAAAAACTCTGACGTTTCCAAAACTGCAAAGATATTATCTGTGAGTGCCCCAGAACTAATGCTACAGGTGAAACCAATATGAAATTTCATACAGGAAATGGTCCAGATTTTGAATGCCCTGTGTTCCAATGTCTCCTTATATGGCTGTGAATGCGCCAGGAATGAGCCTGCACTTTCTGTCGTTTCCCCAAGGTGTCTGCACCATTGTGACGTATTTGTAGGCATATCATTGGAAGATTGACCATAAGAGACTACATTTACCAGGTGTCCGCCCGGTGTCCTCCGTCGAAATTATTGCGTAATCTCCAGGTCCATGCGCGTTCCATTTTCTTCAGAAGAGAAACCAAACTGCCACGAATGATTTATCGTCGATAGATATGTGAAAAACACCTTCAGGATTGATTCTAAACAACGTTTGCCATGTTTCTGTCGATATTATGGATTTAATTTGGAAAAAAGTTTGCGTAGTAATGACTTAATTTTCAGGGTTTTTCTTACCCAAACGTGATGAACAAAATGGAGCGATTTGTCCTACACAAATAATCTTTTTGGAAAAACTGAACATTTGCTCTCTAACTGAGAGTCTCCTCATTGAAAACATCTGAAGTTCTTCAAAGGTAAATGATTTTATTTGAATGCTTTTCTTGTTTTTGTGAAAATGTTGCATGCTGAATGCTAGGCTTAATGCTATGCTGGGCTATCAATACTCTTACACAAATGCTTGTTTAGCTATGGTTCAAAAGCATATTTTGAAAATTTGAGATGACAGTGTTGTTAACAAAAGGCTATGCTTGAGAGCAAATATATGTATTTTCATTTCATTTGCGATTTTTATGAATAGTTAACGTTGCGTTACGGTAATGAGCTCGAGGCTATAAATAGGATCCCGTATACGGGATTGCTCGTCGCAACAGGTTTAATAAATAGGGGAGCAACCAGACGCTGCACTTAACGCATTTATGAAACTACTTATTCCAGTTACTAATAAGCACGCACCCATTAAGAAAATGAAGGTAAAAACTGCTGATTCCCCTTGGATTGATGAGGAATTTAAAAATGGTATGGTTGAGAGGAATGAGGCAAAAGGTATGTCAAATGAGTCTGGCAGCCCAACTGATTTAGCAAACATAATGCAAATTAAGAATTCATGTGACTAAACTAAATAAAAATAAAAATCAACTACACTATGAAACAAAGATAAATTATATAAAGATTGTGTCATGACGTTGGCCTGGGGGATAGATTTATGACAGTCATGAATACCTCTTTCCCCCTTTTTCCTTTGCATTTGCAAAACCCTTGGTTAACATAGAGATTCTGGGAACATCAGAAGGTGGGGGTAAATTAACTATATTCTGATAATGCGACCAATTTAACATATGCGGAGGTACTTAATGAATATAATGTCAGTTCGGTTGTCATTTGAGACATTCTCATCAATGATAAGATGACATAAACTCTACAGTGGAAAGTTTACACATCAGAGTTATCGGATTCACATTGAATTGTTGTTCAATTTAAATGTTTGAATATGAAATTATTTGTGATGGCATGAAATGTGATTTTAGCTTCTAAAATGTGAGATTTGGGTTTTCATAAGACAGGGCTCTGCTCAATCAGTGGCCCACCCCTGTGAAGGGACATGGGCTATAAAACATTTCAAACACGCCCTCCTCTCCCTTCCTAAAAAAGCCCTTGACGACAATATAACCTCCTGTTCCGAGGATGTAGGACGACGGTCCGATATCAGAATGGTTCAGATAATAACTACAGAACAAAGCCAACATCAGCATGAGCTTTGGTTGCGAATGGGCCGTTTCCTTTATGATGTAATTTGTAATCAAGTTATGATTTAATTATGTGTATGTGTAATTCTGTGTGATTAGTTAGGTATTTAGTAAATAAATAATTAAACACAATTTTGTATTCCTGACTCAAATTGTTAGCCAGGGTTCATGCAGAAAACCAAGAATGTACATCTTTCAGATGAGACTGAATTAAGATGACGATTGATATTGACTGCTATTGATGTAAAATATTACTAGGTCTTTAAGAGTTTATTCAGAAGATAACAGCTCTATAAATATTATTTTGTGGTGCCCGACTCTCTAGTTAATTACATTTACATGATCAGCTCATTCAGGTAATATTAATTACAGAGAAATAATTTTATAGAATAGCATGTCATATCACTTAATCCGGCATAGCCAAAGACACGACAAATGATAGTAAAAAGCTTTGGGGCACTTTAAATACAATTTTGGGGAAAAAAAGCCAACTCGGCTCCTTCATTCATTGAATCAGGTGGCTCATTCATCACAAAGCCCACTGATATTGCAAACTACTTTAATTACTTTTTCATTGGCAAGATAAGCAAACTTAGAGATATCAAGCCAGAAACAAACGCTGACACGATACATCCAAGTATATTGGACCAAATTATGAAAGACAACAATTGTACTTTTGAATTCCGTAAAGTCAGTGTGGAAGAGGTGAAACATTTTTTGTTTTCCATCAACAATGACAAGCCATCGGGGTCTGAAAATCTAGATGGAAAATTACTGAGGATAATAGCAGACGATATTGCCACATCTTCAATTTAAGCCTACTAGAGAACATGTGCCCTCAGGCCTGGAGGGAAGCTAAAGTCATTCCGCTACCCAAGAATAGTAAAGCCCCTTCACTGGCTCAAGTAGCCGACCAATCAGCCTGTTACCAACCCTTAGTAAATTTCTGGAAAAAATTGTGTTTGACCAGATACAATGCTATTTTACAGTAAAAAAATTGATAACAGAATTTCAACATGCTTATAGGAAAGGACACTCAACAAGCACAGCACTTACACAAATGACTGATGATTGGCTGAGAGAAATTGATGATAAAATGATTGTGGGGGCTGTCTTGTTAGACTTCAGTGCAGCGTTTGAAATTATTGCTCATAGTCTGCTGCTGGAAAAATGTATGTTTTATGGCTTTACACCCCCTGCTATAATGTGTTTTAAGACTTACTTGTCTAACAGAACACAGACGGTGTTCTTTAATGGAAGCCTTTAAAATATAATCCAGTTGAAATCAGGAATTCCCCAGGGTAGCTGTTTAGGCCCCTTGCTCTTTTCAATTTTTACTAACAACATGCCACTGACTTTGAGTAAAGCCAGAGTTTCTGTGTATGTGGATGACTCAACACTATACACGCCAGCTAATACAGTGACTGAAATGACTGCAACACTCAACAAAGACCTGCAGTTAGTTTCAGAGTGGGTGGCAAGGAATAAGTTAGCCCTAAACATTTCTAAAACTAAAAGCATTGTATTTGGAACAAAACACTCACTAAACCCTAAACCTCAACTAAATCTTGTAATAAATCATGTGGAAATTGAGCAAGTTGAGATTACTAAACTGCTTGGAGTAACACTAGATTGTAAACTGTCATGGTCAAAACATATTGATGCAGTAGTAGCTAAGATGGGGATAAGTCAATCTATAATAAAGTGATACTCTGCCTTCTTAACAACACTATCAGCAAAGCAGGTCCTACAGGCCCTAGTTTTGTCGCACCTGGACTACTGTTCAGTCGTGTGGTCAGGTGCCAAAAAAAAGTACTTTGGCAAATTGCAATTGGCTCAGAACAGGGCAGCACGGCTGGCCCTTGGGTGTACACAGAGAGATAATATTAATAACATGCATGTCAATCTCTCCTGGCTCAAAGTGGAGGGGAGATTGACTTCATCACTACTTTTATTTATGAGAGTTATTGACATGTTGAATGCACCGAGCTGTCTGTCTAAACTACATGCAAAGCCCACAAGACATGCCACAAGAGGTCTCTTCACAGTCCCCAAGTCCAGAACAGACTATGGGAGGCACACAGTACTACATGACTACATGGAACTCTATTCCACATCAAGTAACTGACGCAAGCAGTAAAATTAGATTTTTTTTAAACAGATCAAAATCACCTCATGGAACAGTAGGGACTGTGAAGCAACACAAACATTGGCACAGACACATGCATACACACACACACACACGATAACATACGCACTATACATACACATGGATTTAGTACTGTAGATATGTGGTAGTGGTGGAGTATGGGCCTGAGGGCACACCTTGTGTTGTGAAATCTGTGAATGTATTGTACTGTATGAACTGCCTTAATTTTGCTGGACCCCATGAAGAGTAGCTGCTGCTTTGGCAGCAACTAATGGGGATCCATAATAAATACAAATACAATACAACTGGACAGTTTTAGCGTTTTAGGAAACTATCCCTTGTCATATACCCATAATGTTCCCACAACCTTAAGAAATGTTTTGGGAGCCTTTGAAGAACAGAAGAAATGTGTTCTGGGAACAGTCTTATAAAATAAACATGGTTGAATTATCCAAAAAACTGTATAGTTTTATTGTTTTGGAACACATGTTTTGTGATCTCCCCACAATGTTCCCACCAGACTGTTCCCACAACCTAATGAAACATTCTGTGAACCTTTAAAGAACAGGTGAAATGGGTATTCGGAACCTTTCTTGCAACATCAGCACGACTGGACAGTTTTGTGTTATGAGAACATTTACCACAACCGAATAAATGTTCTAGGAACTATCCCAGAACCAGTTTTGGTTTGCTGGGATGGCTGCTTTCGGGGATTAATACATTTCATGCCAACGGAACATTGTCTGGATCTTAATTCTCCATGCCAATGGAACATTGTCTGGATCTTAATTCTCTATTCACAAAGCTTACAGATGTGATAATACTTTGGAGGGATTCAATGGTCACGAAGGCAGGGATTACAAAACACAATGCCACTGCTTTGGGCCAGCTGCCAATTAATGGTAGAAAAACCTGGCCAGCCATAGCAATCAACTCTCCTCGACTCAGGACCCACATATCCCTAGGTTGAGTTAATTTAGATTAGTAGATGGTGGACTGGGCCATCTGCAGCAAAGCAGTGGAGGAGGACCTTTAAAAAGTCTACAATGTCTTGGCGCTTATGTGGTTTTCTGTTTCTGAACATGTTTTTAGATTTATTCTCGCCATGGAACAGAGATATCTTACTGCATGCCAAAATCTCTCTATCTAGTAAAGGAGCTGACCCTCATTCTGAGGAGACACATTTGATCAAAGCTCAGATATGTGAGTGCTTCTGATGAAGTCATGCAGAACTGCCAACTCCCTGTCAGAGATCTATTTATGACCACATACCTGCCTATCTTGATGTGTATCATCAATAATCTCCTTCATAATAAGCTGATTTGGCTGGTGCTTTACAAGTTTTAAGATATCTAGGTCATAATACGCGTAGTAGTCTAGTCGTACCCTGATCATCTCAGCGACGTAGCTCTCTGGTCCTGTGTACTCTGTGGAGTCCTTCACCTTGACCAGCACTATGAAAAACAGGTAGTGCCACATGTTGTGCTCCACCTTGATGTGCTCTTCAAATGTCACCGTCTTGTTGTCAAACTTGTCCCTTTCTAGGCCTGCACACGAAGGGACACACAAAAACAAATTGTCAAACACATGCCGGAACATAAATGCATGGCAGTTACTTAATCTGTAAACAAACAAATGCATGTGTGGCAATAATGAGCCATTCATTATCAGTCTGGTGATTGTCTGTGATGACTTTAGTCATGACAACTATAGCATGGGGAAGTTCTGTCATTGGAGAGAAGGATACAATACACTTCAGAGGGAGAATAGAATAGGGTCTTAAAGCTGGTTCTTAATGTCTTACATTTGTATTTTACTTGCCCATTTATCCTACTTCATCCCACAGGGCCAGCCATACGTAAAATGCATGAAAAAAAATGTATAGGCTAAAGTAACTAAGGCTACATTAACTAATAGCTTGTGTATGCCGATGTGATACCGTTCATTTTCATGGCTGAGTGAGTGTATCACACTAACATGGTCAAGAACCTGCATGGTAACAGGAGGAAGTTACTCCTCCGCATCGCATCATCCATGACTAACCACTCTGGTTCTGGGAAGAGGAGGTGTTGTGATGCCTATGCTGCTGAGCGGAGCAAAACAGCCCCCATTCTACCACGGGCCAGCTGTGAGGCATGCAACAGTATAAACTAGGTGGTTTGAACCCTGAATGCTGATTGGCTGACAGCCGTGGTATATCAGACCGTATACTACGGGTATGACAAAACATTTATTTTTACTGCTCTAATACGTTGGTAACCAGTTCATAATAGAAATAAGGCACTTCGGGGGTGTGGGATATATGGCCAATATACCACGGCTAAGGGCTTTATCCAGGCAATCTGCTCTGCGTCATGCAAAAGAACAGGCCTTTGCCGTGGTATATTGGCCATATATAACACACCTCCTCGGGCCTTATTGCTTAAGTAACAGCCTCAGACAGACTTACAGTGCAGTCTCAGGTTAGACCACTCATATTTTCATCCTCATCCAACACTTGCTGGACTGCACCACAAGCCTAGTGTTAAATAGCACTACTTTTCATATATTCTACAGACCAAATCCACTAGTCATTCCAACCCCAGCTCAAATTGCAGCTACCATCATGATAGCTCAGCATCAGCTCACTGAACACTCGCGGTGGACACAGGCCAGAAGAGCCCAGTCAGACCCAGGTAGGGCCACTCACCACAGATGAAGCATGTTGTCTTCAGGACTTCCTCCTTTTTCTGTTTCTCACTCCTGAGGTCAGCAAAGGTGTCGATGATGACTCCGAAGATGAGGTTGAGGACGATGATGATGACGAGGAAGAAGAAAAGTAGGTCATATATCACCCTGCCAGCAAATAGAGGCTCCTAGCAAATACATGAGAGAAAGGAACAGGAATTTGACAACATACACCTGTACATTTCAACTAAGTCAACTATCAAAAGACAACTGCAGCTATGAAACATAACTGCAGCAAAATTGTTCCCTTTTGATTAGCAATAATTGAGATTGAGGTGAAGCTAAACTGTGTTGGTTTCTTCCTCTTTCTGGACCTGTGGGAAATGTAAATGGTTGATGGTGTTCGACATGGGCATTTGCATACCTCTTTGGATGGCTTCCGCAGAACATCCCCCACACCACCTCCACTCCTCAGGCCGTGACTCAGGACAGTGACGATACACATGAGGAGGGAGTCACACGACCGCTCCTTGTCCTCAATCACCACCGCCGACGGCTGGGTGGCTATGGCAGCTACAGAGGGACATCAGGGACATTGTGTATATCCACAACAAATCCAATCCTCTAACTCACATCTACATTTCTCATATACAATACCTCATGGTATTGTCTTGAGGACAATGTTGTGCAAACAAAAGCTTAACATCTCACTCCAAATAAACCTGCAAATCAACCCTAACACAGCCTGCTTCTTCCCAGCACAGGAACCACTGAAAATACCAATGTAACCCTCCGAAAACAGTTCTCACAAAACAACAGGTCACCAGACTAGTGTCATTAATTTGGGTGGTGGTGATGGTGGTGGAAGCCTACATGAGGTTTGAACCCAGACACCGTCAGGCCTGACAAGGTCCAGAAAAGGTTGGCTCAGCACATTAAGGCAGCATTGAGGTCATCTTTAATTTGGGAGATTTTTCTAAAGAAGTCAACAGTGTCTGTTAGAATGCCAGGATCCCAATGAGCTGCCCCCGGCACCCTCTCAGAGCGAACCCGTCCTGTGCCTGATGGCAATTAATCCCTAACCTCTCCTCCAACCTCCCTCTGGATCCTGGTCCTCCAGTAGCAGACACACACGGCAAGGCCAAAACCCCTGTGAGCTTCCCCCAGCCCAGCCAAACCCAGCCAGGCATAAACCCCTATTCTTTCCCTAACCCAGCCAGGCCTAAACCCCTGTTCACTTTCCCTAGCCCAACCAGGCCTAATCCCCTGTGTGCTTCCCCCAGCCCAGCCAAACCCAGCCAGGCATAAACCTCTATTCTTTCCCTAGCCCAGCCAAACCCAGCCAGGCCAAAACCCCTGGGTCTGTCAGTTGTCTTTTCCTAATGAGCCCTCCCTAGCAAGCTAGTTTATGCTCGTTGCTAGAAATCTCAGCGTGAATTTGAAACTTGAAGGAAGTTGGAACTTGGGAGTTGAGAATCATTCAGTCTTTATCAGACTACAAAATCAACAAATGTGCTTCAGCTGCCCATCACCCTGGCCTGAAATTAGCTCCACTATCTATCCTTCCCTCTAAGTTACCTCAAGACAGCAGTGCTCGGCACGCGGGACTCGGGAGCAAGGACACTGTACCAGGTGTTAAGTTGCAGGTTTGCAGTGCAAACTCTTGCCATTGAGCAGCAGTAGACTGCATCACCGTGCCATCAAGATGTTTACTACCATTACAAGTTATTTATTGTGTAGGCTGCTCAAAATATAATGGAGTATGGAAGAAATTGGCAACGTCAACTACCGCCAGCGACGTTATACAGCTGCCTGGTGAAGCAATTGCTGCCCAGTGGGAAGCACCTCACAACACCATTGCATTGGTCATTCACACCGGCTTGTCGTAATGTTAGCTAATTGGCATGTCACGGAGAGATCCAGATTCCATAGGGTGACCAATACTACAAGTTATTTCTCCTTTTCCCATTGAAATAAACATCACATTTTCTTTGACAAGTTTTAAGTTGTGCCATGCTGTTGTAGCCAGCATAAACTAGCTACCTGGGAACAAAAGGCTTATCAGGACGACTGACTGAACAGAATCCATCGACTCTCCGCTACACAACATATGTCATCAATTTGGGCACCAGGAGTGTCGGTATAGCCTCTCCCAGCCCAGACAAACCCAGCCAGGCCCAACCAAGGCCTAATCCCATGACTGCTTCATAGTACAGATTTCCGTCTGAGTGGAATTTTGGGAAGCGTCTTCTCTGGGGGAGGATTGACTCAGGTGGTCTGTGAGGACACAGGAGAACCCCTTGACACACATGCAAGGCTGCGCGCACACACATATACCCACACTTTTCCTGGAGCACATACCATCCATAACAGCTTCTGTGGAGCAGTTCTCCCCGCTGTCCTTCCGACACACTCCTGCTGACAGAAAATCTCCCACCATACTGGCTCCACTCTCTGCCAAACAGGAAAACAAAAGGTCAGGAGGAACACTCGTGCCTTTGTTGGCTCAATATTGTCTATTGTAACGGAGGGACCCTATTTGGCCTTGCAGAGTTATTTCACAGCAGGAAATCTGGTGTAAGTAATTTTAAAATGTGACAATCAGAATGGGGAGGATAGACAGAAGAAGTTGTTCTGTTTGGGAACCCCTAAGTGTCATAGTGCCTGCTCTTTGACCTTACCTAGTGTTTTATTAGGTATCCTGTCAATATTGAGGAGGAAGTCATCTTGGAAGAAGATGTAGCCAACGATGGAGAAGAGGTAGACCAGGATGAGAGCCAGCACGGCAGTCAGCAGGATGGAGCGGCCATTACGGGTTACACTCTTGATCACGTTCAGCAGCGTCTCCTCCCTGTACACCAGGTCAAAGAGCTACAGGAGAAACAAACACAGGTTAGTGGGAGACAGGGGAGGGTGAGTGAGTGAGTGAGTGAGTGAGTGAGTGAGTGAGTGAGTGAGTGAGTGAGTGAGTGAGTGAGTGAGTGAGTGAGTGAGATACACTGTCCCAGTCCCATACAACCAGTTGGGTTCGCAGTACATTGTGCAGATAGGAATAAAGAACTCTCTGGGAAGAAAGGCAGAGGTGTATATTTAATGATTGACTACTCATGGTGTGATTGTGGTAATGTACAGGAACTCAAGTCCTTTTGTTCACCCGACCTAGAATACCTCACAATCAAATGCAGACCGCATTACCTCCCGAGAGAATTCTGTTCGGTCATCGTCAAAGGGTGTATATTCCCCCTCAATCCGATACCACGACGGATCGCAAGGAGGTACACTGGATTATGTGTATATCCTGAGGCCGCAATTATTGAAGCTGGGGACTTCAATAAAGCAAATCTGTAGTTCTACGAACACATTGCCTGCAGTACTCGCGGTTCAACAACTTTGGGACATTGTTCTCCCTTCCGGGATGGCTACAAGGCCCAGTTCAGTTATGCCCTGTGTAAGGCAATAAAACAGGCAAAACATCAGTACAGACACAAAGTGGAGTTGCAATCAACGGCTCAGACACGAGACATATGTGGCAGGGATACAAAGGGAAAACCAGCAAGGTCGCGGACACCAACATCTTGCTCCTGGACAAGCGAAACACATTCTTCACCTGCTTTGAGGATAACACAGTGCTACTGACGCGGGCCATTCCCGAGAACTCTTATTCTCCGTGGCTAAAGTAAGACATTTAAACATGTTAACACTCGCAAGGCTGCCGGCCCAGAAGGCATCCTTAGACGCGTCCTCAGAACATGCGCAGACCAGTTGGCTGTTTACGGATATATTCAATCTCTCCCAATCCCAGTCTGCTGCCCCCACTTGCATCAAGATGTCTACCATTGTTTCCTGTACCCAAGAAAGAGAAGGTAACTAAAATACATTGTTATCGCCCCGTAGTACTCACAACTGACATCATGTAATGTTTGGACAGGCTAGTTAAGAATCATATCACCTACACCTTACCTGACACCCTAGAACCACTGCAATTTTAATACCACCTCAAAACATCCACAGATGACGCAATTGCCATCGCACTGCCCTATCCCATTTGGACAAGAGGAATACTTGTAAGAATGTAAGAATGCTGTTCATTAACTAGAGCTCAGCCTTCAACACCATAGTACCCTCCAAGTTCATCATTATGCTCTGGGCCCTGTGTCTGAGCCCCGCCCTGTGCAACTGGGTCATGGACTTCCTAACCGGTCGCCCCCAGATGGTAAAGGTAGGTAACAAAACCTCCACTATGCTGATTCTCAACACAGGGGCCCCATAAGGGTGCGGCCTCAGCCACCTCCTGAACTCCCTGTTCACCCATGACTGCGTGGCCGTGCACGCTTCCAACTCAATCATCAAGTTTGCAGACGACACAACAGAGGTAGGTTTGATTACCAACAATGACGAGACAGCCTACAGGGAGGACATGGGGGCCATGGTGGAGAGTCGCCAACAAAACGAAGGAGCTGATTGTGGACTTCAGGAGACAGCAGAAGGAGCATGCCCCCATCCACATCGACAGGCCCGCAGTGGAGAAGTTTCTCAGCATACACATCATTGACAATCTGAAACAGTCCACCTACACAGACAGTGTGCTGAAATGGATTGCAACCTCAGGAGGATGTTTTGAGATGGTATGCATACTCCGGTTTAAGAAATGTTGCTTGGCCCTAATGTAACAGCATTTGCTTCTGTCCCTCTCCTCGCCCCTACCTAGGCTCAAACCAGGGACCCTCTGCACACATAGACAACAGTCACCTTCGAAGCGGCGTTACCCATCCTGCCACAAAAGCCGAGGCCCTTGCACAGCAAGGGAAACAACTACTTCAAGTCTCAGAGCGAGTGACATCACCCATTGAAACATTACCCATTGAAACATTATTAGCGCACACCCCTAACTAGCTAGCCATTTCACACCGGTTACACTCACCCCCCTTTTGGCCTCCTCCTTTTCCGCAGCAACCAGTGATCCAGGTCAACAGCATCAACGTAACCGTATTGCTTTCGTCCCCCTCCTCGCCTCTAACAGGGCTCGAACCAGGGACCCTCTGCACACATCAACAACTGCCTCCCATGAAGCATCCGTTACCCATCGCGCCACAAAAGCCAAGTGAAACAACTACTTCAAGTCTCAGAGCGAGTGACGTCACCGACTGGTGCGCACCCAGCTAACTAGCTAGCCATTTCACACCGGTTACACTAAGACCCCCAGAAAATTTTACAGAAGCACCATGGAGAGCATCTTGTCGGGATGTATCACCACCTGGTACGGCAATTGCACTGTCCGTAACCGTAGGGCTCTCCAGAGGGTGGTGCGGTCTGCCCAACATATCACCGGGGGCACACTGCCAGGCCCCCAGGACACATACAGCACCTGGTGTCACAGGAAGGCCAAAAAGATCATGAAAGATCTCAGCCAAACAAGCAACGTCCTGTTTACCCCACTATCATCCAGAAGGCAAGGTCAGTACAGGTGCATCAAAGCTGGGGCGAGAGACTGAAAAATAGCTTCTATCCCAAGGCCATCAGACTGTTAAATAGCCATCACTAGCCGGCCTCCACCCAGTACCTTGCCCTGAACTTAGTCCCTAGCCGGCTACCACCTGGTTACTAAACCCTGCACCTTAGAGGCTGCTGCCCTACAGTTGAAGTCGGAAGTTTACATACACTTAAATTGGAGTCATTGAAACACGTTTTTAAACCACTCCACAAATTTCTTGTTAACAAACTGTAGTTTTGCAAGTTGATTAGGACATCAATGTTGTGCATGACACAAGGAATTTTTCCAACAATTATTTACAGACAGATTATTTCACTTATAAATCCAGTGGGTCAGAAGTTCACATACACTAAGTTGACTGTGCCTTTAAACAGCTTGGAAAATTCCAGAAAATTATGTCATGACTTTAGAAGCTTCTGATGGGCTAATTGACATCATTTGAGTCAATTGGAGGAGTACCTGTGGATGTATTTCAAGGCCTAACTTCAAACTCTGTGCCTCTGCTTGACATCATGGGAAAATCAAAAGAAATCAGTCAAGACCTCAGAAAAAAATTGTAGAGCTCTACAAGTCTGGTTCATCAACTTCCAAACGCCTGAAGGTACCATGTTCATCTGTGAAAACAATAGTAGGCAAGTATAAACACCATGGGACCACACAGCCGTCATAACGCTCAGGAAGGAGATGCGTTCTGTCTCCTAGAGACGAATGTACTTTGGTGCGAAAAGTGTAAATCAATCCCAGAACAACAACAAAGGACCTTGTGAAGATGCTGGAGGAAACAGGTACAAAATTATCTATATCCACAGTAAAATGAGTCCTATATCAACATAACCTGAAAGGCCACTCAGCAAGGAAGAAGCCACTGCTCAAAAACCGCCATTAAAAAAAACGGTTTGCAACTGCACATGGGGACAAAGATCCTACTTTTTGGAGAAATGTCCTCTGGTCTGAAAAACAAAAATAGAACTGTTGTCCATAATGACCATCGTTATGTTTGGAGGAAAAAGGGGGAGGTTTGCAAGCTAAAGAACACCATCCCAACCGTGTGGGGGTGCTTTGCTGCAGGAGAGACTGGTGTACTTCACAAACTAGATCGCATCATGAGGGTGGAAAATTACGTGGATATTTTGAAGCAACATCTCAAGACATCAGTTAAAGCTTGGTCGCAAATGGGTCTTCAAAATGGACAATGACCCCAAGCATACTTCCAAAGTTGTGGCAAAATGTCTAAAGGACAACAAAGTCTAGGTATTCGAGTGACCACAAAGCCATGACCTCAATCCTATAGAAAATTTGTGAGCAGAACTGAAAAAGCATGTGCGAACAAGGAGGCCTACAAACCTGACTCAGTTACACCAGCTCTGTCAGGAGGAATGGGCCAAAATTCACCCAACTTATTTTGGGAAGCTTGTGGAAGGCTTGTTTGACCCAAGTTAAACAATTTAAAGGCAATGCTATCCAACACTAATTGAGTGTATGTAAATTTCTGACATATTGGGAATGTAATGAAAGAAATAAAAGCTTAAATAAATCATTCTCCCTACTATTATTCTGACATTTCACATTCTTAAAATAAAGTGGTGATCCTAACTGGCCTAAGACAGGGATTTTTTTACTAGGATTTAGTCAGGAATTGTGAAAAACGAAGTTTAAATGTATTTAAACGTCCGACTTCAACTGTGTAAGCACACATACTCCGTACTCCGACATTGCTCGTCCAAATATTTTTATATTTCTTAATTCTATTATTTTACATTTGTGTGTATTGTTAGATATTTCTTCACTGTTGGAGCTAGGAACACAAGCATTTTGCTACACCCTTAATTAATAACATCTGCTAAATATGTGTATGCAACCAATCAAATTTGAATTGATTTGATTTGAGAGAGTGAGCGAGCGAGAAGGCGAGTGAGTGAGAGTACAGTTTTTACCAGCAGACTGTAGAAGAAAACATGGACGAAGACACCCAGACTACAGATGATCAGGTAGAGGAGGTGGTAGAGAAACTCTACATCCATGATCATGGCCTTGTATCCCCGCGTGAACGTCCCCCTGTTCCCCACAAAACTCATCAAGAAGATCATCTTATTGCCCACCTGAGGAACAGTGGAAAACATTGAAGGATTGAGTCAAAGAGCAAAACCTTTACCATGTTCATTTAAAAGTACATACTGGCATCTTTAACAACTAAGTAAAGATATTCAGAACCAATAAAGCACAGCAGACTAAGACTCAACAAACTTTTGTTATTTTACAGAGACTGGCATATACGTGAAAAATTGCTCCTGGAAAAGTTGACATCACTCCAAAAAACATGATGTGCAAGAAGCATTGGTCAAGCATCCATCCAACAACAACAACAACAAATAATAATGTTTTAATTGTCACATACACTGGATAGGTACAGTGAGTGTTCATTTGGTCTGGTTGACACAAGAGCGCCACAGCTCTATGGAATCCCACAGTGACATACTACACACTTCACCTCACATACAGGCCAGGCAAGGACACTGGATAAGGCATTTGAGGGCACAAGAGCTACTGTGACAGGACCATGTGACCACAAACCTTCCCAGTCACAGACACACACACACACACACACACACACACACACACACACACACACACACACACACACACACACACACACACACACACACACACACACACACACACACACACACTCACGTTAAAGGCCCCTAGCAGGAAGAGGGTGGGCTCCAGGCCCACAGAGAAGATGAGGCGGAGGATGGTGGAGGCGATGAGGACCCGGACGCCGTGGGGCTGGGGCAGGATGATGACGATCGCCAGGGACACCAGCATGGCGATCCACAGCAGGGCTGACAGGTGACCATCCAGAGTACCTGGAAGAAGGAGGGGGAGAGGAGAGAGGTGAGGGGGGTAAAGGTAGAGATGGGGCGTGGATAGTGTTGTCCATACAAGATACCTACATGGAATATTCATACAGTGACACATAGGCCTACGGTAGATACAGTTAAAGATATGTTTATATTGAATGTTGAATCAAAAGACAAAAGCAGCCAACACTACAAGCGTCATCCAACTGCTGTAATGATAGATGGCAACGCATTGGGTCGTATTAACAAGCAAACAATCTGTTCTAGACCTGCAGTGCCTGACATCCCTCTGCAGTCATTTCACCTGTTGGACATGCTCAGGCAAAATATCTCCTCGGGAGACGAGGCAGAGCTCTAGAACTTCACAATGCTGCCGGTTACAACAGAGGTGAAAGTGTGACACATCAGAATGTTGTGGTTCAGTGAAGCTTTAACATGAGCTTAACTGGCACTAACTTGGTGGCTAAGTCCCAGCTCTGTCTGTGCAAAACAAGGACAAAGTCAGTCGGATAACTGTGTTCGTGCATGTGTGTTAAGACGAAAACAATATCGTCGGTTTTGCCGTATTCACTTCTAAGCCCCAGCCAGAAGCCAGTTTTTCCCCCTCTTCTCCTCTCCGTGCAGAGATCACATGACAGGTGCATGTTACATTACTGGGGCAGCTAAAAATACACCTGGCTCCTGAGAAATTCATGAGGGATGGTCTGGGAGTGATCCCAGGTCTGCCGGCTGACAGCCCGCCAGGGAGCTGGACTCCACAGCCAAGCCCAGGAATGTTTTATAGGAGAGTGCATCTGCCGAGCTCTGGGCAAAGCTCAATTCTGTTAACTCACAGGACCTTTAGAGAAACCACCTTTCAGAGACACAGTATTACAGGTGTTATTTCTCACTAATCTAATCCTATTATTCCTACTTTTTGTTCACCTATCTCTACACCTGCATAATGTAAGCACAAGTCTTTGCATTTCTCCTGCTCTCAAAAATATATTTCAATAAAAACTTAGTTTATTATCTAAATGTCACACTTCCACACAATATACTTAGGAAGTATTGCTAAAAAAGTTGTAAAAGTCTACCAGGCCACTGAAGTTCACTTCTATTTTACAAGCAGCTGGATTGAACATTAACAACGAGCAGCATTAGAGCTGGCATACATCCAGACATACATCATTATGGACCAATCAGTTGTATGGGCGTTTAAGATTTAATATGAGCAATAATGATATGCAAGCCATGATGGCTGGCTACATTGTTAAGCTGACATAATTTCCCCCATTGCACACCAGCAGACGTGCCCTGAGCCCTACAGTTTGATTCTGATGCTATGCTCGATCGCTAGCTCGCACGCACGCACACACAGACACACAGACACACACAAAAGGGACTGCACTGCTTGACCCCAGTTAGACTGAACAATGTAAAGTTTATGTGAGTCACAATGTGGGTCTTCTCTCTGCAACTGCCTTGGAACAATAGAGGCCTTAATGACTGGGGTTGTGGTTTACACACCACCACAGACTAACACTGCCCTCAGGCATGGAGAGGACAGGCGAGAGAGAGAGAGAGCAAGATAAAAAATGAGTACTACTTGTATTGTGTATTCATCTTTTTCTTTATGTCCACAGAAATATAGATTTCCAAGCACATTCTAATTTCTTCTACTTTGTTGCTGCTTATCGGACATGAATTATTTGACGAGACTGTTGGGAATGATCTAAGAGCTGAGAGGGATCCACCCCAGTCCTTATCGGTTAGATGTCACTTTTCAAGGTAGACCAAACACTGCAGTCTGCGTTCTGGGCATTATGGTTCCTGCCAGGCTCAGGGTAACCAGACCACACGGAGGCAACACATAGTACACACACACAGCCCAATTTACAAACAATAGAGACAGATACTGTACATGGCAGTGGATCCTGACTTTAGGCTCATCAGTGTCAGCGTGAAGACAGGAATCTGGTGACAGGTTCATTAAGTGGGTGTGTGTGTGTTAACTTAAGCTCAAACCCTGTATCAATAATCAGCTCATGGCCTGTATCCACAAAGCATCTCAGAAAAGGTCCTAGTAATCCTGTTAAAACCTGTTATAAGACTAAATAAACTCCCAGCTCAGAGCAGATTTTAGGATGATTTTAAGACACTGCCCAGACAGGTACTAGGTACTAGGTAGCCTAGCAGTTTGAGGAGTTGGGCCACTAACCAAATGGTTGCTGGTTTGAATACCCAAGTCAACACGGTGAAAATATGTTGATGTGCTCTTGAGCAAAGCACTTAGCCATAATTTGCTCCAAGGGTACTGTACTACTATGGCTGACCCTGTAAAACAACATATTCACTGCACCTATCAGGTGTATGTGACAATAAAACTTTTTATTTTATTTTATTTTTACCGCAAAGGAAAAATTGTGATTACACTCAGGGTTTCAACTTCCTGTTAGAGTCAGAATAGAAGAATTTGACATTTGGTTGTGCATCAGCAGTTTTTCTCTTGTTTTGTCAGTCACTGACAGTCACAATTAACCATGTAGGCTAATAATTATTAGATTTTAAATTTGTCAGTTATCTAAACTTTTGCTAATCATGGCTGAAAATGCAACATTTTATCTCAGCCAATGGCAAAATGTGTAGGACTGCAGAAAACCTTCTTTAAAACTTTTCTCTGCCATGAAGGCTATAGCCACCCTAATAGCAACACACTGGTCACTCCCATTTAACAACTCTAAATCACTTTGGCACAGTAGGCAAAGTAGGCAAGTCACTAAATGTCTAAATAAGCATGTGTATTGTAAATGTGTATTGTAAATTACTGTTAACATGTAAAGTATGGCAAAGTAGAATCACAATAACTTCAGAAAATACTAAAAGAAAAGGGGTGAACCAGTTTTCGCTCCATTCACCTTCCCAAACAGCTTGTGGTTCTGTGTATTATGCATTGTAATGCAGCTCCCATCACATAATGGTCGCTGTGTGTCATTCGTTCAAATATCCTGTTTTGTAACAGTCACACATATAGAATAAACAGAGAACCTGGTGCAAAAGAGCCTCTTCAATCTCAGGAGGCTAAAGAAATATGTCTTGTCACCTAAAACCCTCACACATTTTTACAGATGCACAATTGAAAGCATCCTGTCGGGCTGTATAACCTCCTGGTACGGCAACTGCACTGCCCACAAATGCAAGGCTCTCCAGAGGGTGGTGCGGTCTTCCCAACGCATTACCGGGGGCAAACTACCCACCCTCCAGGACACCTACAGCACCCGATGTCACAGGAAGGCCAAAAATATCATCAAGGACATCAACCACCCGAGCCACTGCCTGTTCACCCCACTATCATCCAGAAGGTGAAGTCAGTACAGGTGCATCAATGCTGGGACTGAGAGACTGAAAAACAGCTTCTATCTCAAGGCCATCAGACTGTTAAACAGCCATCACTAGCACATTAGAGGCTGCTGCCTATAGGCATAGACTAGGAATCACTGTCCACTTTAAGGAATGGAACACTAGTCACTTTAATGTCTACATATCTGGCATTACTCATCTCATATATACACTGTATTCTATACTGTCTTAGTCACTTAATGTTTACATACCTGGCCTTACTTATCTCATGTGTATATACTGTGTTCTATACTATTCTACGGCATCTCTTTCACATAATAATGCTGACATATCTTGCAATACTCATCTCATATGTTCAGTTGAAGTCGGAAGTTTACATACACTTAGGTTGGAGTCATTAAAACTCGTTTTTCAACCACTCCACAAATTTCTTGTTAACATAGTAGTCTTGGCAAGTCGGTTAGGACATCTACTTTGTGCATGACACAAGTAATTTTTCCAACAATTGTTTACAGACAGATTATTTAACTTATAATTCCAGTGGGTCAGAAGTTCACATACACTAAGTTGACTGTGCCTTTAAACAGCTTGGAAAATTCCAGAAAATTATGTCATGGCTTTAGAAGCTTCTGATAGGCTAATTGACATCATTTGAGTCAATTGGAGGTGTACCTGTGGATGTATTTCAAGGCCTAACTTCAAACTCAGTGCCTCTTAACTTGACATCATGGGAAAATCCAAAGAAATCAGTCACGAACTTAGAAAAAAAATATGTAGACCTCCACAAGTCTTGTTCATCCTTGGGAACAATTTCCAAATGCCTGAATGTTCATCTGTACAAACAATAGTACGTAAGTATATACACCATGGGACCACGCAGCCGTCATACCGCTCAGGAAGGAGATGCGTTCTGTCTCCATTAGATGAACGTACTTTGGTGTCAAAAATTGCAAATCAATCCCAGAACAACAGCAAAGGACCTTGTGAAGATGCTGGAGGAAACAGGACCAAAAGTATCTATATCCACAGTAAAACGAGTCCTATATCGACATAACCTGAAAGGCCACTCAGCAAGGAGGAAGCCACTGCTCCAAAACCGCCATAAAAAAAGCCAGACTATGGTTTGCAACTGCACATGGGGACAAAGATTGTACTTTTTCCTCTGGTCTGATGAAACAAATATAGAACTGTTTTGCCATATTTACCATCATTATGTTTGGAGGAAAAGGGTAGAAGCTTGCATGCTGAAGAACGCCATCCTAACCATGAAGCTCGGGGGTGGAAGCATCATGTTGGATGGGAGCTTTGCTGCAGGAGGGACTGGCACACTTCCCAAAATAGATGGCATCATGAGGGTGGAAAATTATGTGGATACATTGAAGCAACATCTCAAGACATCAGTCAGGAAGTTAAAGCTTGGTTGCTAATGGGTCTTCCAAATGGACAATGGCCCCAAGCATACTTCCAAAGTTGTGGCAAAATGTCCTAAGGACAACAAAGTCAAGGTATTGGAGTGGCCATCACAAAGCCCTTACCTCAATCCTATAGAAAATTTGTTGGCAGAACTGAAAAAGTGTGCGCGAGCAAGGAGGCCTACAAACCCGACTCAGTTACAATAGTTCTGTCAGGAGGAATGGGCCAAAATTCACCCAACTTATTGTGGGAAGCTTGAGGAAGGCTACCCAAAACGTTTGACCCAAGTTAAACAACTTAAAGGCAATGCTAGCAAATACTAACTGAGTGTATGTAAACGTCTGACCCACTGGGAATGTGATGAAAGAAATAAAAGTTGAAATAAGTACTTTTCTCTACCATTATTCTGACATTTCTGACTTAAAATAAAGTGTTAATCCTATCTATCTACCTAAAACAGGCAATTTTTAGTAGGACTAAATCTCAGGAATTGTGAAAAACTGAGTTTAAATATATTTGGCCAAGGTGTATGTAAATTTCCAACTTCAAATGTATATACTGTTCTTCTATACTATTCTACTGTATCTTTGTCCGTTCTGCTCTGACATCGCTCGTCCATATGTATATAGTCTTAATTCATTCCTACTAAGATTTGTGTGTATTGGGTATATGTTGTTTAATTTGTTCGATATTACTTGTTAGATATTACTGCACTCGTATAGCTAGAAGCAAAATCATTTCGCTACACCCACAATAACATCTGCTAATCACGTGTATGTGACCAATAAAATGTGATTGATTTAATATTACACATACAGAGATCAGCCATTGATTGGCACAGACACCCTGCAAATTACTCAGATGATTAAGAGACAGCAGATGGGGAGGATAAGGAGGAAGGGGAGGTGGAGGACAGAACTCACTGACCTCTGCGGATTCCTTCCAGAGGGTAGAAGAAGGCCACCAGCAAGTTCATGAGTACAGCCAGGTTGAAGGAGATGCTGCTCCAGAAGGACATGTTGCGAGAGCACCAGTATAGAATGGGCTGGGCTGGAGAGGGAACGAGGAGTGCCAACACACACAGTCAATAGACAGTCAACAGTATCACTTCTACACCAGACAACCACACAGTGCATTCACTACTACAACTACACCACCATCACAATACTGCTGCACTCATCAAACTAAGTCACGATTCAAAGGAGATGCAAATACACATACAGTATCTATTGCACATGTAAACACATTCAGCCTTCTAGGCAGAGTCCCTCTGTCCAATGTCTGTGTTCTTTTCTCCATCTTAATCTTTTCTTTTTTATTGGCCAGTCTGAGATATTACTTTTTTTTGCAACTCTGCCTAGAAGGCCAGCATCCCAGAGTCGCCTCTTCACTGTTGACATTGAGACTGGTGTTTTGTGGGAACAATTTAATGAAGCTGCCAGTTGAGGACTTGTGAAGCATCTGTTTCTCAAACTAGACACTCTAATTTACTTGTCCTCTTGCTCAGTTGTGCACCGGGGCCTGTCACTCCTCTTTCTATTTTGGTTAGGGCCAGTTTGCGCTGTTCTGTGAAGGGAGTAGTATACAGCGTTGCACAAGATCTTATGTTTCTTGCCAATTTCTCGCCTTCCTTTCTCAGAACAAGAATAGACTGATGAGTATCAGAAGAAAGTCTTTGTTTCTGGACATTTTGAGGCTGTAATCGAACCCACAAATGCTGATGCTCCAGATACTCAATTAGTTTAAAGGACAGTTTTATTGTTTCATTAATCTGTACAACAGTTTTCAGCTGTGCTAACATAATTGCAAAAGGGTTTTCTAATGATCAACTAGCCTTTTTAAATTATAAACTTGTATTAGCTAACAACATGCCATTGGAACAAAGGAGTGATGGCTGCTGATAATGTGCCTCTGTACGCCTATGTAGATACATCTCCACCCGGCACAACGAGAAGAGGACTGGCCACCCCTCATAGCCTGGTTTCTTCCTAGGGAGTTTTTGCTAGCCACCGTGCTTCTACACCTGCATTGCTTGCAGTTTGGGGTTTTAGGCTGGGTTTCTGTACAGCACTTTGTGACAGATGATATCAGCTGATCAGCTGGCTTTATAAATACATTTGACTGATTGATTGATATTCCATTAAAAGAAAATCAGCTGTTTCCAGCTACAATAGTCATTTACAGCATTAACAATGTCTACACTGTATGTCTGATCAATTTGATGTTATTTTAATTGACAAGAAATGTGCTTTTCTTTCAAAACAAGGACATTTCTAAGTGACCCCAAACCCGAACGGTAGTGTATATTTTATATGTGACATTATTCAAAGTAGCCACCTTTTTCTTTGATGACAGCTTTTCACACTCTTGGCCTTCTCTCAATCGGCTTCATGAGGAATGCTTTTCCAACAGTCTTGGCCTTCTCTCAATCGGCTTCATGAGGAATGCTTTTCCAACAGTCTTGGCCTTCTCTCAATCGGCTTCATGAGGAATGCTTTTCCAACAGTCTTGGCCTTCTCTCAATTGGCTTCATGAGGAATGCTTTTCCAACAGTCTTGGCCTTCTCTCAATCGGCTTCATGAGGAATGCTTTTCCAACAGTCTTGGCCTTCTCTCAATCGGCTTCATGAGGAATGCTTTTCCAACACTCTTGGCCTTCTCTCAATCGGCTTCATGAGGAATGCTTTTCCAACAGTCTTGGCCTTCTCTCAATCGGCTTCATGAGGAATGCTTTTCCAACAGTCTTGGCCTTCTCTCAATCGGCTTCATGAGGAATGCTTTTCCAACAGTCTTGGCCTTCTCTCAATCGGCTTCATGAGGAATGCTTTTCCAACCGTCTTGGCCTTCTCTCAATCGGCTTCATGAGGAATGCTTTTCCAACAGTCTTGGCCTTCTCTCAATCGGCTTCATGAGGAATGCTTTTCCAACAGTCTTGGCCTTCTCTCAATCGGCTTCATGAGGAATGCTTTTCCAACACTCTTGGCCTTCTCTCAATCGGCTTCATGAGGAATGCTTTTCCAACAGTCTTGGCCTTCTCTCAATCGGCTTCATGAGGAATGCTTTTCCAACAGTCTTGGCCTTCTCTCAATCGGCTTCATGAGGAATGCTTTTCCAACAGTCTTGGCCTTCTCTCAATCGGCTTCATGAGGAATGCTTTTCCAACAGTCTTGGCCTTCTCTCAATCGGCTTCATGAGGAATGCTTTTCCAACAGTCTTGGCCTTCTCTCAATCGGCTTCATGAGGAATGCTTTTCCAACAGTCTTGAAGGAGTTGCCACATATGCTGAGCACTTGTAGGCTGCTTTTCCTTCACTCTGCGGTCCAACTCATCCCAAACCTTCTCAATTGAGTTGAGGTCTGGCAATTGTGGAGGCCAGGTCATCTGATGCAGCACTCCATCTCCTTCTTGGTCAAATAGCCCTTACACTGCCTGGAGGTGTGTTTTGGGTAATTTTCCTGTTGTAAAACAAATTATTGTCCCACTAAGCGCTAACCAGAGGGGACAGCATATCGCTGAAGAATATTGTGGTAGCCATGCTGGTTAAGTTTGCCATGAATTCTAAATAAATCACAGACAGTGTCACCAGCAAAGCACCCTCACACCATCACACCTACTCCTCCTTGCTTCATGGTGGGGACCACACATGCAGAGATCATCTGTTCACCTACTCTGCGTTTCACAAAGACACGGCAGTTGGAAACAAAAATCTCAAATTTTGACTCATCAGACCAAAGGACAGATTTCCACCGGTCTAATGTCCATTGCTCATGTTTCTTGGCCCAAGTAAGTCTCTTCTTATTATTGGTGTCCTTTAGTGGTGGTTCCTTTGCAGCAAATCGACCTTGAAGCCCTGATTCGTGCAGTCTCCTCTAAACAGTTGATGTTAAGATGTGTCTATTACTTGAACTCAGTGAAGCATTTATTTGGGCTGCAATCTGAGGTGCAGTTAACTCTAATGAACTTATCCTCTGCAGCATAGGTAACTCTGAGTCTTCCTTTCCTGCGGCGGTCCTCATGAGCTCCAGTTTCTTCATAGCGCTTGATGGTTTTTGCGACTGCACTTGAAGAATCTTTCAAAGTTCTTGACATTTTCCAGAATGACTGACCTTCATGTCTAAAAGTAGTAATGGACTGTCATTTCTCTTTGCTTATTTCAGCTGTTCTTGCCATAATATGGACTTGGTCTTTTATCAAATAGGGCTATTTTCTGTATACCACCCCTTCCTCATCACAACACAACTGATTGGCTCAAACGCCTTAAGAAGGAAAGACATTCCACAAATTATTTTTTTAACAAGACACACCTGTTAATTTAAATGCATTCCAGGTGACTACCTCATGAAGCTGGTTGAGAGAATGCCAAGACTGTGCAAAGCTTTCATCAAGGCAAAGGGTGGCTACTTTGAACAATATATAAAATATATTTAGATTTGTTTAACACTTTTTTGGTTACTACATGATTCCATATGTGTTATTTCATAGTTTTGAAGTCTTCACTATTATCATCGTCAATGTAGAAAATAGTAGAAACAAAGAAAAACCCTGGAATGAGTAGGTGTGTCCAAACTTTTGACTGGTACTGTATGTCAAGTATGTTTATTTTGAAAGGGGGAAGGAGTGACAATGTTGTATCAGTTGGTTAGTTGTAGTAAGGTTATTGTTAACTGGTACCCAAACATCATGGGGTGATTGGGTGATTCACTTATCAGTTTTTCCTTGCAGCAAGTGGGATGTCTTGTGACTATCCTGCAAATGATGCAGGAAATGACTGAAGTTGTTGCCTTGTTTGTGCCAGCTGAAGCATGATACACAGTAGGGCAGTGTTTCCCAAACATCAAAAGGGTGCAAAGCCAATTAGCATGCTTATTTGGTGTATATTAAACCTATTGGGTGATTTTGGAGCGTGTTCAGTACTGTTCAAACCTGGGGATTTGAACTTCAACTCGTAATCTCAACAGTCAACCCATTTTTCATTTGAAAAGAGGAACTAAGGGTGGGGACTTTTATAAACAGCAGCAACCGCACTCATGCACCAATGAAACAACATGCTCTCTCAGTCGCTGTGCTGCTGATTCATTCAGATAAGACAAGTGCGCCATGTGTGTCAGAGTACAGTCCCCTCTTGCAGTACAGGGCTCACAGAGGGACAGACAGGCAGAAACACGCTCCCATTGAGGAAACAAAGAGTGCAGTCATACAATGACCGCAGCCTGAAGGGGGATGAAGGGATCAGATGCTAGGCGTCAATAAGAAGACGCCCTACTAGATGTGCAACATGGGGTACGTTGGGTGGGTAGACTTGGTGATGAGAGCTCCAACAATTGCACCATGAGTTACTATTGTAGGACAATGCTTATTCAGATAATGACTCTTCCGTCACAGGCTTAGTGTCTGCAAACAGATTCTGAGAGACATCTCATTTTCAAAGCGTCTCATCCTCTACCTCCTCAGAAACTCCTTTCCTCTCTAGCTCTCTTGAATCACTCTCTCCCCCAGTCACTCTAATGGTGTCTGGATCCCATTCTTCAGTAGTTAGGCCTAGTCTGGTCATTTCCTACACCAGGGAGCAGTCCTATAGATCGCTCATGTCTGCAGACTACCTACTCTCTCAGTCTGTTCTGCCTCAACCCTTGCGGTCCTGGACTGCTCCTGTACTGACTGTCTGCTGGATTCTGGACTGACTCTCTCTGGAAGATACCCACTCAGACTGACCTTCAATCTCATTACACCCTGGGAGAGGATCATTCCATATTCTCAGAGAAGCTCAGCCTCTTGCCTAGCTATCTATACTCTCCCTCCTTTACCACATGTACTCGGTGAAGTAAACAATCAGAATATATCCCATATGATTATTTGTGTGTGTATTACTGGCGTAGCACATATCCCAACAGCCCCAGCAAGGTGAGGCAGCCCCCATTTTTGGGGGTTGTGGATAGCATATGAACACATCTGAAAGAAATTGCATAATTTTCTCTCAGCCTTATGGAAAAGTGGAAAATAGCAGGAAATTAGCTCAGAGATTCTTGAAGTTGGGACAATCCTTGTTCGGCAGGTAAAGTTTTTTTTTTTTGTAAAACTAAAAAATATATTTTGTTGCATTATTTGAGTTTAAAATGTACATTTAGGGGAATTCTATGGGGGAAAGGTTTGTTTTGGGAAATTTCTAAATACTTTCAATATTATTAATTTCCATTTCGGCTCTATGCCTGGAAATCCCCTTGTCATGCATGAGCAAAGAATCCCCCCCCAAAATAGCGGAAAAAGTGTTTAAATCGTTTTTTTTTACTGTTAATAAATGGATATTAACTGAAAAATTATCTTTACATATTTTTTATTTAACCTTTATTTAACTAGGCAAGTCAGTTAAGAACAAATTCTTACTTACAATGTCGGCCTACCCCGGCAAAACCCGGACGATGGAGGGCCAATTGTGCGCCGCCCTACGGGACTCCCAATCACGGCCGGTTGTGGTACAGCCTGGAATCGAACCAGGGTCTGTAGTGACGCCTCTAGCACTCTTATGCAGTTTCTTACAATAGCCCTCTGTAACTTTAAAGAATATTTCTCTCAAAACTGTGATTCCTAAAAGATGTCCCCGGACATTTGGTCAACTCCGTCAGGGTCAGCTATACCATAAGGACCCCTTATTCATGTCCTGATTACATGTAGTGCAACAATACCACTCATAATCTGGAAAGTGCTCTACTTTTGATAGATTTAAACAAACAATATTGGATTCACCATGGTTACAACCATAAACTGTCAACTCTATCTGCCTGATATATTTGAACCAAAATGAATATTCTATTACATTTAATTTGGTTTTAGAGTAATAAATCAACTATGGAAAACAAAATTGCTACTGTGTATACCACTTGAAAGAAGAAGAAAAATGGCATTTTGTCAACTCCGTCAGAGTGCTGAAAGATCTGATAGAATGGTTATGTTTTTATAAGAGATCTTCAAATTAATAATTTTCCATATTTTACGAATGTTTGTATTAAACAAAAATACAGTGCCTTCAGAAAGCTGTGTTGTGTTACAGCCTGAATTTGAAATGTATTTAATTTAGATTTTGTGTCGCTGATGTACACACCTTACCCAATAATGTCAAAGTGGAATAATGTTTTGAGAAGTTTTTACGAAATAATTAAAAATGAAATGCTGAAATGTCTTGAGTCAATAAGTATTCAACCCATTTGTTATGGCAAGCCTTAATAATTTCAGGAGTAAAATAATAAGTTGCAAGGTCTCAATCTGTTTTCAATAATCGTGTGTAACATAATTTTTAAATGATCTCTGTATCCCACACATAGAAATAATTGTAAAGTTCCTATTTTGAGCAGTGAATTTTAAGCACAGATACAACCACAAAGACCAGGGAGTTTCTCCAATGGTTCGCAAAGAAGGGCATCTACTGGTAGATTGGTGTAAAAAAATGTACAAAAATAAAAACGGACATTGAATATCCCTTTGAGCATGGTGCAGTTATTAATTACACTTTGGATGGTGTGTCAATACACCCAGTCACTACAAAGATACAGACGTCCTTCCTAACTCAGTTGCCGGAGAGGAAGGAAACTGCTCAGGAATTTCACCACGAGGTCAATGGTGATTTTAAAACAGAGTTTAATGGCTGTGATAGGAGAAAACTGAGGGGGGATCAACAATTTTGTAGTTACTCCACAATACAAACATAAATGACAGAGTGAAAAGAAGGAAGCCTGTACAGACTACAAATATTTCAAAACATGCATTATGTTTTCAATTTGTCACTAAGGCAGTGGTCACCAACCTTTTCTGAATCAAGATCACTGAGTCAAAATGCAAGCCGAGATCTACCGCTCAAAACATGACTTCAAAAAACGTATGCCTATGCAACATTAACCAATTAAAAGCATTTCTCCACTAAGAAAAGGGGACAGTCTTCCAGCATGTGGCGAAACTCAAGTCGCACTGCATTATGCACCAATTCATGTTGTTATTCCTATGACCAGAGACAGTTAAATATTCCAAGATATTAAAAAAGACACAAGCCACTAATAATCAAAGCACTTTGCTATACTCATTCATTGCAGCTGCAGTACTGGTTATAGCGTGAGTGTAACCAACGGGAACGCAATTTGTATGGCTTATAAAAGTGTTGAACAAACTGTTGACAGGGCTGAATAACAACTTAAACATGAACTTACTCATCACAACAGCAGGCCTTTGCTGTATTTGTTAATTTTCTCTTCAGTCATGGTTTAAAAAGTTTGGAAATCTCAAAGTAACATTGCAGTGTGTTAGAGGCTTCTTTTTACAGTCTATGGCATGAGGAAACAGTGCAGACACGGTGATCAGTGCTATCTGATTGGCAAGTGGTAGGCTTACAAGTGCACTTGCTTTGCTTTCTGGGCCTGTTGGGTAGGCGGGGTTCTACCTTCAGACACATGAAATGGTTCAAAATGGGAACACTTTGCCTTCCCGGCACTAGGGCTGCAAAATCAAGTGCACCCACCACCAACAGCGCGAAAACAATGCTTTATCGTTGTTGTTTTTTACAGAAATGTTTGGTCAACTAGGAATACCGGTTGTTGACCACTGCACTGAAGTAAAACTGCAAAGAAATGTAACTTTCATGCTGAATAGAAACTGTTATGTTCGGGGCAAATCCAACACAACATGTCACTGAGTACCACTCTTCATATTTTCAAGCATGGTGGTGGCTGCCTCGTGTTATTGGCATGCTTGTTATCGGCAAGGATTAGGGAGTTCTTAGGATATAAAAAATGTAACAGAGCTAATCACAGGTAAAATCCTAGAGGGGAAAAAATGATAATGGATATTAACTGAAAAATTGACATATTTTTATTTAACCTTCATTTAACCAGGCAAGTCAGTTATGAACAAATTCTTATTTACAATGACGGCCAACCCTTGCCAAACACTATCCCAGACTACGCTGGATCAATTGTGCGCCGCCCTATGGGACTCCCAATCACGGGCGCCTGTAACTTGATTCAATCTGCTTCCAACGGACACTGGGAGACAAATGCACCTTTCTGCAAGACAATAACGTCAAACACAAGGCCACTCGGTAGCCCATAACTTGGTTCAATCTGCTTTCCAAATGACACTGGGAGAAAAATACACCGCTCTGCAAGATAATAACCTAAAACACAAGGCGACTTAAGTTGCTTACCAGGACAACATTGAATCTTCCCAAGTGGCTTAGTTACAGTTAGACTTAAAAATCGTCTTGAAACCTTTGGCAAGACTTGAAATTGGTTGTCTAGAAATGATCAACAACCAATTTGACAGAGCTTGAATATTTTTTTTTAAGAATAATGGGCAAATATTGTACAATCCAGGTGTGCAAAGCTCTTAGACAGAGAAAGACTCACAGCTGTAATTGCTGCCAAAGGTGATTCAAACATGTATTGACTCAGGGGTTGAATACTTATCCAATCAAGATACACTAAGTGTACCAAACACTAAGAACACCTTCCTAATATTGAGTTGCATGCACTGTATGTCTAGTTTGAGTGTCTGTTGTCAACTCTCTGTCAGTGGTTTTTCAACTCAGTCACTGATGTAGCATATTTACTGTTAATATTCTGAAAAAATATTTAAAATCACTGTTCTGTAACATACAGTATGTTTAATCAACTGAAGAATTAGCTGTGCTAGACCTAAGGGATAATGTTTGCTTTATAAATGTTGTTTTATGTTCTAAATCTAGAAAAACATGCCAAAATGCTAATCAAATTTGCCCTGGACCGTTTAATAGTGCTATAAAACAAAACAAAAAGAAGTTTGGAGATTTGTATTACATACTGTATTTGAATAATCTAATGTTAGAATGAAACAATCAAGGCCATTATATACTTGTTGGACAATCAACTAAAAAATGTAATGCTTTTTATGCTGTCTGATGGAGACATAAATCCAGTTAGTTGCATTTTCTGATATGTTTTATTTTTATTAAGTTGTTCCTTTACATGCCAAATATGTGTATGTGACCAATACAATTTGATTTGATTTGTGATAGCTGATACTTTGTTGTATCAAAATATATATTTCAAATTGTTTTGTGGAAAAAAGTTGTTTGTCCCGTCTTTCAAGAATCCCTGAAATTTAAAACAGTAAAAAATAATGTCAGGCTCATGGCAAAATGTGTAAAATAGCATGAGATAAGCTACAATACAGCAAATATTTCTCTCCCCATGGAAGAATTATCATCCTTTTTTTAAAGGGAGGTTAGATGTAACAATGTATAGATGAAATACCATCTCAGTTTTTAATAAAGCATTGTGAATGACTCTATAATGAGATTATATAAAATACTGTATAAGATTATGATTCAAATGTATTCTATTGTGGGACGCTGCAGAAATGTGTTTTTGGGTGCCACCAAATCATTGGCTAGTGCCACCAATTGAAAAAGCTAGTGGGACCAGTGACACCAGGGAGATGTTAGTCTGGAGCCCTGCAACCTTACATTGTAAATATCTTAACATTTATCCACCTTATGTTATGTACTTTAACTTAACATATAACCTTTACATGCCCTCTCTCCTCCAGGGTTCAGGGTGGGTCTCTGGCCCATACATGGAGGACCTGACCCAGCCTGGGGAGTCTCCTGAGGGGCCCTGAGGGGTCAGGGAGGGGTGAGGGCATGTAAAGCAGGTACCTAGTATAGAGAGGTAAGGAGAGAGACGCACAGGGAACCGTGTTTGCGTTACCAGTGGTTGGCTCTTGAGTACCTCGCAGCTTCTTCTGCCAGTTCATCTCGTTGAAGAGGTCCTCGGAGCGCAGGAAGAAGTCGTTGATCTTGCTGCCCTGCTCGTCACGCTCTGTGGTGTAGTACACCCGCAGCTTGGACTCGTTGGTGAGGAACTCACAGATGTTGGGCACGGGGAAGACTATCTGCTCCATGGTGCGATCCAGCCGCACAATCTGGGCACAACCACATGCAGCCAGTGCTGCCCATCACAAACCCTCTCTCTCAGGGGGAGGATGGGCAACTCTAGGCCCTGGACTGGGTAGGCCCAAAACTTTATGGTTTGACAGTGGCATGTTGTTGTCTGTTCTTCATCTTGGAAAACTGGCTAAGACATGATCTGGCTATAATAGACTGTAATACAAGTGAAGAGGAGTAAAGAAGGTGATTGTTTGTGTGCATAAAAGCAAAGAACAACACCTTGAACACTCATTTGATAAGCTCTTCCATGACAGCATTCTTTCCCTAATAACATACAAAATACTGACAGCAGGCAAACAAAGACAATATGACTGTCACATGCCTACGATAACAAAAAGTCAAAACATATTGCCAAAATACATGTTGCAATCCACCAAAGTTAGTACAGGGGTAATAAAACAGAAAACGACATGGTGAAAACAGATGGATAAAATGACTGACCTCAATTTGAGCTGTGTGCTTTGCATAGAACTCCAAGGCATCATCCCCCTCCCCATAGATCTTCAACATGGCCTGCAGCTCCTTGTTGTGGCGGGCCAACTGGATGAACGCACCAATGCATTGCATGAATGCACCAATGCAATCAGGTGATGTATCACATTATACTTATGATTTTTTATTGTACTGTCATTGGTCAAAATTTACAATCAGCGTCTTCTAAGTCACCAACTTCATTTTTTGGGGTCTATTTTTCCTCATTGTATCTGATAGGTGGCATGAAATGTGTTACAGTAGGTGTGTTCTGGAACTTCCTCTAGCTGCCTGTGGGGACAGGGAACTGACACTGACACCAGATCACTGCAACACCAGACGCATCTGACAGTACATGCCACTGTTTGTGTACAATATGTGGACTATTCAGTTTTCACACACTAGCATGCTGGGCATCATACCTTGGGATCAACATTTTTATTTACATAAATGAAACTGTCTGTGTTGTTCACCCACATAACTACTTGAATAGACTAATAGAATAGAGCTGAATTGCACCTAAAGGGGGTTAGAGTGGAAGAGCTCTGATGTAATACGTTTATAGGTTGTATAGGAGCTGTTACAGGAGGTGTATAAAGCTGCATGCAGTCAGTCAGCGTTCTACAGTACCTGATGAGCCAGGATGTAGATGTTGTGGCCCACGTTTCGTGGAGAGGCAGCATGCTCTTCCTCACCATCTTCATCTTCCTCAGCAGGCTCCTCCGGCTCCACCTCTCCCTGCATGTAGGCCTTCTTTATCACCTCCACCTGCATATGAACGTCACAAACCAGACCGTCAGGTAACTTCCCCTTAAAAATGTCCCCTGTGCCATGCCATGCTGCAGGTATATCTGACTACCAATACATGGCACTCACCAGTTCTTTAGGCCTCATGTTGTACAGTATCCTCTCTGCATTCTCATTGTCATGGCGACTCTCCATGATGGCCAAGAGGAGCTTGGAGGCGTTATTCTGGAACCGAGAGGAGAGAGAGGGGCAAGGGGTTAGGGTTGCACATCTTGGGGAATATTCAGAGGTGGAAACGGGAATATATGGGAATTAACAGGAATATATGTAAATATATGTAAATTAATATTAATACCATTTAAATGTAGATGTGTTTTGCATTGGATATATTTACCACATCATATGGAAACAGAAACAGAAACATTTTACCTCACCATAAGTAGACATTATTGCAAATGATTAAATAACTTCCAATAGAAAAAAATTAAATAAATGTAGTTAAGAATTTAACCTTAGTTGACTCTTCACATGATTTTAATGAAAAACAAAAGGGAATATTGAATGATCCTCAACGATCCATCGCATCTCCCAAAAAGGTTAACATACACCACCGTTCAAAAGTTTGAAATTTCATTTTTTTTAAAGAAAAGCACACATTTTGTCCATTAAAATAACATCAAATTGATCAGAAATGCAGTGTAGACATTGTTAAAGTTGATCATTTTAAAAGGCTAATTGATCATTCGAAAACCCTTTTGCAATTATGTTAGCACAGCTGAAAACTGTTGTACCAATTAAAAAAGCAATAAAACTGGCCTTCTTTAGACTAGTTGAGTATCTGGAGCATCAGCATTTGTGGGTTCGATTACAGGGTCAAAATGTCCAGAAACAAAGACTTTCTTCAGAAACTCATCAGTCTATTCTTGTTTTGAGAAATTAAGTCTATTCCATGCGAGAAATTGCCAAGAAACTGAAGATCTTGTACAACGCTGTGTACTACTCCCTTCACAGAACAGCACAAACTGACCCTAACCAGAATAGAAAGAGGAGTGGGAGGCCCCGGTGCACAACTGAGCAAGAAGAGAAGTACATTAGAGTGTCTAGTTTGAGAAACAGAGAGAAACAGCAAGGGTAGCATTCCAGAGAGACATCAGAGACTGTAACATTCTTTGCTTCACGGAAACATGGCTCACTAGAGAGGCGCTATCGGAGTCGGTGCAGCCAGCTGGTTTCTTCATGCATCACGCCGACAGAAACAAGCATCTTTCTGGTAAGAAGAGGGGCGGGGGGGGGTATGCCTTATGATTAACGAGACGTGGTGTGATCATAACAACATACAGGAACTCAAGTCCTTCTGTTCACCTGACTTAGAATTCCTCACAATCAAATGTCGACCGCATTATCTACCAAGAGAATTCTCTTCGATTATAATCACAGTCGTATATATTCCCCTCCAAGCAGACACATCAATGGCCCTGAACAAACTTTATAAGACTCTATGTAAACTGGAAACCACATATCCTGAGGCTGCATTCATTGTAGCTGGGGATTTTAACAAGGCTAATCTGAAAACAAGACTCCCTAAATTATATCAGCATATCGATTGTGCAACCAGGGCTGGTAAAACCTTGGATCATTGTTATTCTAACTTCCGCTACGCATAGAAGGCCCTCCCCCGTCCTCCTTTCGGAAAAGCTGACCACGACTCCATTTTGTTGCTTCCAGCCTACAGACAGAAACTAAAACAAGAAGCTCCCGCGCTCAGGTCTGTTCAATGCTCATCCGACAAATCTGATTCCACGCTTCAAGACTGCTTCGATCACGTGGTTTGGGATATGTTCCGCATTGCGTCCAACAACAACATTGACGAATACGCTGATTTGGTGAGCAAGTTCATTGGAAAGTGCATCGGCGTTGTCGTACCCACAGTGTCTATAAAAACATTCCCAAACCAGAAAACATGGATTGATGGCAGCATTCGCGCGAAACTGAAAGCGCAAACCACTGCTTTTAACCAGGGCAAGGTGACTGGAAAAATGACCGAATACAAACAGTGTAGCTATTCCCTCCGCAAGGCAATCAAACAAGCTAAGCGGCAGTATAGAGACAAAGTAGAGTTGCAATTCAACGGCTCAGACACAGGAGGTATATGGCAGGGTCTACAGTCAATCACGTTTTACAAAAAGAAAACCAACCCCGTCGCGGACTAGGTTGTCTTGCTCCCAGACAGACGAAATAACTTTTTTTGCTCGCTTTGAGGACAATACAGTGCCACTGACACGGCCCGCTAACAAAACCTGCGGACTATCCTTCACTGCAGCCGACTTGAGTAAAACATTTAAACTTGTTAACCCTCGCAAGGCTGCAGGCCCAGACGGCATCTCCAGCCGCGTCCTCAGAGCATGCGCAGACCAGCTGGCAGGTGTGTTTACGGACATATTCAATCAACCCTTATCCCAGTCTGTTGTTCCCACATGCTGCAAGAGGGCCACCATTGTTCCTGTACCCAAGAAAGCTAAGGTAACTTAGCTGAACAATCACTGCCCCGTAGCACTCACTTCCGTCATCATGAAGTGCTTTGAGAGACTAATCAAGGACCATATCACCTCCACCCTACCTGTCAACCTAGACCCACTCCAATTTGCTTACCGCTCCAATAGGTCCACAGATGACGCAATCGCAACCACACTGCACACTGCCCTAGCCCATCTGGACAAGAGGAATACCTATGTGAGAATGCTGTTCATCGACTACAGCTCAGCATTTAACACCATAGTACCCTCCAAACTTGTCATCAAGCTTGTCATCAAGCTCGAGACCCTGGGTCTCGACCCCGCCCTGTGCAACTGGGTACTGGACTTCCTAACGGGCCGCCCCCAGGTGGTGAGGGTAGGTAACAACATCTCCACCCCCTTTGATCCTCAACACTGGGGCCCCACAAGGGTGCGTTCTGAGTCCTCTCCTGTACTCCCTGTTCACACATGACTGCGTGGCCATGCACGCCTCCAACTCAATCATCAAGTTTGCAGACGACACTACACTGGTAGGCTTGATTACCAACAACGATGAGACGGCCTACATGGAGGAGGTGAGGGACCTCGGAGTGGGGTGTCAGGAAAATAACCTCACACTCAACGTCAACAAACCAAAGGAGATGATAATGGACTTCAGGAAACAGCAGAGGGAGCACCCCCCTATCCACATCGACAGGACAGTAGTGGAGAGGGTAGTAAGTTTTAAGTTCCTCGGCGTATACATCACGGACAAACTGAATTTGTCCACCCACAAAGACAGCATTGCGAAGAAGGTGCAGCAGCACCTCAGGAGGCTCAAGAAATTAGGCTTGTCACCAAAAGCACTCACAAACTTCTACAGATGCACAATCGAGAGCATCCTGTCGGGCTGTATCATCGCCTGGTACGGCAACTGCTCCGCCCACAACCGTAAGGCTCTCCAGAGGGTAGTGAGGTCTGCACAACGTATCACCGGGGGCAAACTACCTGCCCTCCAGGACACCTACACCACCCAATGTCACAGGAAGGCCATTAAGATCATCAAGGACAACAACCACCCGAGCCACTGTACTCTATCATCTACTGCATCTTGCCATCTTTATGTAATACATGTATCACTAGCCACATTAAACCTGGCCACTTTTATGTTTACATACCCTACATTTCTCATCTCATACTGTACTCGATACCATCTACTGCATCTTGCCTATGCCCTTCTGTACCATCTCTCATTCATAGATCTTTATGTACATATTGTTTATCCCTTTACACTTGTGTGTATAAGGTAGTAGTTGTGGAATTGTTAGGTTAGATTACTCGTTGGTTATTACTGCATTGTCAAAGCATTTCGCTACACTCGCATTAACATCTGCTAACCATGTGTATGTGACAAATAACATTTGATTTGACTTGAGATGCCTCAAGTCCTCAACTGGCAGCTTCATTAAATAGTACCTGCAAAACACAGTCTCAATGTCAACAATGAAGAGGCGACTCCGGGATGCTGGTCTTCTAGGAAGAGTTGCAAAGAAAAAGCCATATCTCAGACTGCCCAATAAACAGAAAAGATTAAGATGGGCAAAAGAACACAGACACTGGACAGAGGACCTTTGCCTGGAAGGCCAGCATCCCGGTGTCGCCTCTTCACTGTTGACGCTTGACCTTCACTTGAACTCTGTTGAACTCTGCATCCAGCAGATTAGATAAAGCATGTCTGGTTGGAGGGGTGTATGCTGGGTGAAGAACATTCAGAAATCTCTTCCAATACACCTTGCCTGTGAGCATCAGAGGTGAACCATTTGCATACACAGCAAGACATTCATCAGCATGTCTTTGACTACATTCCTTCATTGAGTCAAAAAACTCAATGAGGACCATGAGCTGCTGCTATCGATAAGGTGTCTGATTCATAATTTTCACCTTGAATAGAAATAGAGGGACTTTTGTCAGAGGTTGCTAGTTCTGAGTGCAGAGGGAACTTTATGCACTTGGCCAAATGATTCTGCATCTTTGTTGTATTCTTCACATATGATTTGGCACAGTATTTGAAAATGTACACAGCTTTTCCTTCTACATTAGCTGCAGGGAAATATCTCGACACATCAGATAGTGCCCGAGGCATTTTCCTGTAAAGATCATAAAAAGAGTAAGAAAACAACAAATATAATTCCATGTACAGATAAATAGTTGTGCAGTTAGATTAAACAACTCATTTGTAAGATAAATGTTTGATAATTAAACATGTATGGAAACAGGTAAATTAACACTCAAGCAAGCTAAAACCCACATGGTAGCAAAAACTAACGAGCAGAATTTGTTAACTAGTTCGAAATGATTTAAACACACTTTACTGTAGGCTACTATTTACTAACAAAGGAAATTATCTATGTCATATAAAATACACTGCTCAAAAAAATAAAGGGAACACTAAAATAACACATCCTAGATCTGAATGAATGAAATACTATTGTTAACTATTTTTTTCTTTACATAGTTGAATGTGCTGTCAACAAAATCACGCAAAAATTATTAATGGAAATCAAATTTATCAGCCCATGGAGGTCTGGATTTGGAGTCACACTCAAAATTAAAGTGGAAAACCACACTACAAGGCTGATCCAACTTTGATGTAATGTCCTTAAAACAAGTCAAAATGAGGCTCAGTAGTGTGTGTGGCTCAGTAGTGTGTGAGGCCACGCCTGGGCATGCTCCTGATGAGGTGGCGGATGGTCTCCTGAGGGATCTCCTCCCAGACCTGGACTAAAGCATCCGGAGCGAGACATGATGTCCCAGATGTGCTCAATTGGATTCAGGTCTGGGGAATGGGCGGGCCAGTCCACAGCATCAATGCCTTCCTCTTGCAGGAACTGCTGACACACTCCAGCCACATGAGGTCTAGCATGGTCTTGCAATAGGAGGAACCCAGGGCCAACCGCACCAGCATATGGTCTCACAAGGGGTCTGAGGATCTCATCTCGGTACCTAATGGCAATCAGGCTACCTCTGGCGAGCACATGGAGGGCTGTGCGGCCCCCCAAAGAAATGCCACCCCACACTATGACCGACCTACTGCCAAACCAGTCATGCTGGAGGATGTTGCAGGCAGCAGAACGTTCTCCACGGCGTCTCCAGACTGTCACATGTGCTCAGTGTGAACCTGCTTTCATCTGTGAAGAGCACAGGGCGCCAGTGGCAAATTTGCCAATCTTGGTGTTCTCTGGCAAATGCCAAACGTCCTGCACGGTGTTGGGCTGTAAACACAACCCCCACCTGTGGCCGTTGGGCCCTCATACCACCCTCATGGAGTCTGTTTCTGACCGTTTGAGCAGACACACGCACATTTGTGGCCTGCTGGAGGTCATTTTGCAGGGCTCTGGCAGTGCTCCTGCTTGCACAAAGGCGGAGGTAGCGGTCCTGCTGCTGGGTTGTTGCCCTCCTACGGCCTCCTCCACGTCTCCTGATATACTGGCCTGTCTCCTTGTAGCGCCTCCATGCTCTGGACACTACACTGACAGAAACAGCAAACCTTCTTGCCACAGCTCGCATTGATGTGCCATCCTGGATGAGCTGCACTACCTGAGCCACTTGTGTGGGTTGTAGACTCCATCTCATGCTACCACTAGAGTGAAAGCACCGCCAGCATTCAAAAGTGACCAACACATCAGCCAGGAAGCATAGGAACTGAGAAGTGGTCATCACCTGCAGAACCACTCCTTTATTGGGGGTGTCTTGCTACTTGCCTATAATTTCCACCTGTTGTCTATCCCATTTGCACAACAGCATGTGAAATGTATTGTCAATCAGTGTTGCTTCCTAAGTGAACAGTTTGATTTCACAGAAGTGTGATTGACTTGGAGTTACATTGTGTTGTTTAAGTGTTCCCTTTATTTTTTTGAGCAGTGTATTCACCCTCACCCTGTATTGTAATCTAAACTTACCAGAAAGCATGTAGTCCTTGGCTCAGACAGTGTAGTAGTGTGGCCTCAATAGCATCTCATTAGTGTGCAAGATCTTGAGAATCAGCTGTACATGTGATGGAAGAGTTCACTGCACATGTGATGGAAGAATGCACTGTGCCTTGCAGAGGTTTGCAATTCCATAGAATTGGGGATAGTTTAACCAAAATATGCCACAAGACCTAGAATCACCTTATGTGTATCCAACAAAAAAGGTTCACTGTTATAAGCTAACTTTATTGATGAATTTAACCTGTTAAGTCGACCCTCTACTTTTTCGAACATTCTGTTAAAAATCGCGCAACATTTCAGCGCCCTGCTACTCAGGCCAGGAATATAGTATATGCATATGATTAGTATGTGTGGATAGAAAACACTCAGACGTTTATAAAACTGGTTAAATCACGGCTGTGACTATAACAGAACGTGCGTTTCATCGAAAAGTGCAGGAATATCTGATCACTGAAAATGGAAAAAAATATCCATCCGCGACTTCAAGGAATTGTTCAAAGTGAATCGAATTAAATGAGGCAGAGGTTGCAGTGCCTACAGCTTCCACACGTTGTCTAGAGTCTTGTCATTTGATTCGCAATTGATTCTTGGTCTAACCGAATCAAGGGAATCGATTCCCTCCGGTCTCCGACCGGATGTTTTGGTCGAGCTCTCTCCAAGACATTTTTTCGAAACAGACACCTATAGAATTGACATCGCCTCCTGATGAATTTTATTGCTTATTAACGTGTACTAATACCTAAAGTTGCATTACAAAAGTATTTCAAAGTGTTTTGTGAAAGTTTATCGTCGACTTTTAGAATTTTAAAAAATGACGTTACGTTATGAAACGCTATTTTTTTCCGTTTATCACACAGTCTTCATAGATCAATATCTAGGCTATATATGGACCGATTTAATCGGAAAAAAAGACCCAATAGTGATTATGGGACATCTATGAGTGCCAACAAAGAAGATGGTCAAAGGTAATGAATGTTTTATATTTTATTTGTGCGGTTTGTGTAGCGACGACTATGCTAATTATTTTGTTTACGTCCCCTGCGGGTCTTTTGGGGTGTTACATGCTATCAGATAATAGCTTCTCATGCTTTTGCCGAAAAGCATTTTAAAAATCTGACTTGTTGCCTGGATTCACAACGAGTGTAGCTTTAATTCAATACCCTGCATGTGTATTTTAATGAACGTTTGAGTTTTAACTAATACTATTAGCATTTAGCGTAGCGCATTTGCATTTCCAGAGCTCTAGATGGGACGCCTGCGTGCCAGGTAGGACCAAGAGGTTAAGCAAAATTCCCAAATTTCCCGGGCTTAACTTCCCATGGAAAATTTCCTGAGAACATTTCAGACCCTTTGCAACCCTACAAGGGATACAGAACATCAGGAGGATGAATAACATTCAGGTTGTCATAACTGCTGTTGGTTAAAAAATGCATTAAACCAAGACAGAACAAAGAAATATGTCAAATGGATAATAAAGGAAAACAAACAGGGTGCAACATCACTACTAAACCAAGACAACCTTGAGCTCCAGCACCAGGTCCATCCTCTTCTTGCCCAGGGGGTTGATGTCATTGAGGATCAAAGCGATGATGATGTCGATACCGTTGCATTCATGAGTGGCGATGCAGTTCTGACAGAGAAACAGACAAACAGGAAACTTTTTGACGTTGTGTTTATGATTGAGTCAAAATATCTCCAGATTAACCGGAAAACAATATTACAAAGGCCTTTGTTTAGTCTGACATGATCCTGCAAGAAAAAGCCATGCAAGGAACACATTTGTATGGAGGTGTGTACTGGGACCTATCTGGGCTTGTAAAGAGAATTTAAAAGCTTAATTAAAGCACTGCCAAATAAGACCAACGCTGCAATTACTGAAATGGAGACAGCAGTTATACGCAAACACTGGGTCATTTGACTACAACGTTTCATGATACTCCATCCACACAGAAAAAACACAACTTTTGATCTAGGTAGCAGGAGGTGTGAGTGTGTGTGCCCACCTGGTTCTCATGGCAGGGTCCCTGGCAGTACTCTGTGAGGCTCTCTACTGTCTGGTTGATGAGGCCTACGTTCTTCTCATTGATGTAGAGTCCCAGCAACCCCAGGCCTCCCGTGGTGCTGCCACAGATACAGTCCAGGAACTGCAGCGTCTCACACACCAGGTTATAGTTGTTCTTGTTGTTCTGACACCTCAGGAAGTTCTGGAGCGGAAAGAGACACACAACTTATAAATTAGAGACACACTAATTCATACATTCACTCTAAACATTATGAACAATAACCTTAGATCCCTCTATGAACAAATGGGTTATTCCACTGAAAAACTACACAAGTACTGGCTTTGAGTATAATATTATCAGAAAATATAAATGATTAATGTGCTATGTTAAAAAGGCTGCCTGTTATAGTTGCCCACTGCCTAAGAGGCGGTGCATTTGCGTAAGGCCCAGTACATCAGCAGAGCCGAGCTCCCTGCCATCCAGGACCAATGCAACAAGTCTGCAACCAACAGGACCCTGAACAGCTTCTAGCCCAAAGCCATAAGACTGCTAAATAGTTAGTTAAATAGTCAATGAAATATAGTTGAAGTCGGAAGTTTACATACACTTAGGTTGGAGTCATTTAAACTAGTTTTTTAACCACTCAGCACATTTCTTGTTAACAAACTGTAGTTTTGGCAAGTCGGTTAGGACATCTATTTTGTGCATGACACAAGTCATTTTACCAACAATTGTTACAGACAGATTATTTCACTTATAATTCACCGTATCACAATTTCAATGGGTCAGAAATGTACATACACTAAGTTGACTGTGCCTTTAAACAGCTTGGAATATTCCAGAAAATGATGTTGTGGCTTTAGAAGCTTCTGATAGGCTAATTGACATAATTTGAGTCAATTGGAGGTGTATCTGGGATGTATATCAAGGCCTATGTTCAAACTCAGTGCCTCTTTACTTGACATCATGGGAAAATAAAAAATTAAATCAGCCAAAACCTCAGAAAAAACAATTGTACACCTCCACAAGTCTGGTTCATTCTTGGGAGCAATTTCCAAAGCCTGAAGGTACCACGTTCATCTGTACAAACAAATTATGAAAAAAAGAGACACTAAATATTCTAGTTTTTTATTTCATTTTTTTGTTGATTTTTTTGGAAGCCTGGCTTCCCTTGGCATCCATGAATACACACCACTGGTTGTTTACGAAGCATGTGACGAATCAAATGACATTTTATTCAAGTTTAAATCAATGGCTGGATTATTTAGGGATGAGACGCAACCATTAAACCATGATTAGCTTAGCCCGCTGTGTTTGCCTCAGGATCAATCCAAACAGGCCAAATACAGTGCACAAAACTGATGGTGAGCCATGGTGATTCAGCATCCAGCTATCTGTCAATGATGTGGAGTCTTGACCTTACTCCACAGAGTATGTTAGTGGGGGAAGTTCAATGTCTGTCTGAGATATTGAACCTCCCCATTTAAAAACACAACCACACTTGTCCTCGTAGTGAAACCAGACCAACCACTTTCAGATACGGAAACAGTTGCATCACGTTGTTCCAACAAATAATGTCTATTTTCACCATCTGGTTTCATTTCTGTATAATGATCTGGTGATGGAAATGTACCAATACTGAAACTGTAAGTGTGCCATAGGGCCTGAGCAAACATTGCAGCCCCCCTTTATAACTAACTGGTGCATCTTAAACCACAGTAGTGCCCCCTGGTGGTGTGGCTGACCAACCTGCAACTCCCTGTTGTGGTTCTCACACAGCAGCTGCATGAGGCGCAGGATGGGCTGCATGATGGTAATGATGACACTCATCTCCCCCTCTTGGTCATCAGGCGTGCTGGCGGGGCCCTGACACTCGGCGGTGGCCAGGTGCTCCTCGGCCTCGGCCTCACGGCGGTACGTGGTGAACGCCTTTTTAGTGACCATGGACGCTTCCACCAGCTGCTCCTTGACCTCCTCCGTCACCGCAGCAACCGCCACCGTAGCCACCACCTTCCCTGGTAAAAGAAGAACATGAGGAATAAGAGACACTCACAACGAAGGGGACACCAGAGTAACATAGAGGATAGTCTCACTGTACAGTGTACACAGGAGCAGAGCTGGAGCTGTCACAGACCTTGAACTTCATTATCTGGCCCCAGCTTGCACTGCAGTGTCAAACAGCTAGGTATTTGTGAATGACTGATTTATGATTTCTACCATCTTCCGAGTGTAGTAAATTCACTGTATTAACTGTCCCACTTGACAGGACCAGGATGCTGTTCACACCAGCCCTGCTGCCCTGACCCCTGACCTTTCTTTCCTTTAGCGGTGGGCGTGTCCTTGTCTGGGGGCTCCTCGTCCTTCTTCTTGCTGCCCAGGTCGCTGGTGTTGACAGTCACAGTGGCCTTGATCTCCTGCTGGGCTAGCTTCATCCTCTCATAGAACACCTTGAAGAACATCTCTGACTTGTTTTCTCCCGTCAGGCGCATGAAGAAGGATTTCTGGAATTGGACAAGAAGAACAAGTCAATGTTGCAGATTTAAGAGGTTTTGTTTCAGATAATTCTGTGTTAATAAAGGAATTGGTAGCTAGAGGTTTTCATAGTGACGTATTATGATTATGTTGTCAGATTATCTACATATGCACATTTCCCATTTAACAAATACAAGGTAAACAGCCTAAAGGTCTAGCATGTTTGTTGTTCCGTTTGACCACATCTACCCTGACAGACAGCCTGCCAGCCTGCCAGCCTGCCTGCCTGCCTGCCTGTCTGTTATGCAGCCAGAGGCTCTCTCTCTGCAGCTCTGTTACATAACCCTCCTTGTGCTCACCTGAAATCATACCATCTGTTCTCTGCCCCAGGGGCACAACTCTACTGGTACCGTGTAGGGCAGGCTGCACTGTACACATATTTACACAGAGAACATAGCCAGGTACAAAGCCATCCCAGCCAGGTACACAGAAATCCCAGCCAGTTACACAACAATCCCAGCCAGGTACACAACATTCACAGGAAGTGTGTGTTGACACACAGCATATTCAGCAAGTATTTTAGCAATAATATAACCAAAACAAAACTTTAAATGAAAGTATGCAAACTAATTGACAACTTTTTATTCCATGTGCTACAGGCTGGTATATCCTGTCCCATTTTCCCTGCAGAGGCAGGTGGGTGAGAGGGAAAAGGGGGAGAGAGGAGGGGAGGCGAGACCAAAGGCAGGTGAGTGAGAGGGAAGAGAGTGGGGGAGGTCCACCATTAAGTTAATCAAAGTACTGTAGTTTGTCCCTCTTTCAACAAGGTTAAGTCAACCTTGTTTACAACACCAGGCTCATTCATTGATGGTGATTAGGATCAGAAATCAACAGTGGCTGTGTAACCAGGCAAACACCCACATTGCCACACAGAGGGGAAAACTGCCAGAAAGCAACTTTTTTAAAACATTACCTAGTTTGAATGGGAAGCCTTCATGACTGTGACCATAAACAAGTACTTCCATCTCGGATCACTTGGATGACCATCATTATGCCAACACCTGACTGTCACCTTATGTTCAAGTCAACAAGAGCAGCAGCAGCAGCAGCAGCACAAGCAGGAACAGAGCCTGCTAAGGAAAACCCTGTCAGGGCAATTTGCCTGTTGTTCCATCTACACATATCAAGGAACTTGTCAGTTTGCTGACTTACTTGTGATCAGTTTCCAATTATCTGAAACAGGTTTAAAATCTATATCTCGGGTACATAACAACATGTCATAGTCTGCAACAATAGCACAACACGGAAGGAAGATTGACATTTTTCTCTATGGGAAAATTGAGGGGTTTTATTATACACTCAGAAAAAAAGGTGCCATCTAGAACCTTAGGGCTCTTCAGCTGTCCCCATAGCATAACCCTTTGAAGAACCCATTTTGGTTGCAGGTTGAACACTTTTGGTTCCAGGTAGAACCCTTTCTACAGAGGGTTCTACATGGAACCAACAATTGTTCTATCTGGAACCAAAACAGTTCCCCTATGGGGACAGCTGAAAAACCCTTTTGGAACCCTTTTTCCTAAGAGTGTAGACTAGGCATTAAGGTGTAGTTACTAGGTGATACTCAATAGTACTTGGGCATTGCTAAGTGTAATTTACACCAGCATGGCTTATTTATCCCTGGGCCCTTGATATGCACCATCAACCTGCTGATTCCTTCTTCTAGGAAACCACCAGCTTATCCTCTTCTCTGCAGGAGACTAGACCCTACTGGGTGCACCCCACTGGGTGCACTATGGTCTCTGTCTCTCCCCAATGTTTGGCAAAGGGGCCTCCTCCATAAAAAAAAACAAGGTAATTCTGCATTCCTCTCTTTCTCTTTTTTATTGTTCTCCCTTCACTGCTATGCTGGCTCTTGGCATCAACAAGGGGCAGTTATGTAAGGTCTATTTATATCGCAGGCTCCCGCTCCCTCCCTCCCTTCCTCAGTGAGCGACAGAGCTGTGGCTGTAATCATTGGAGGGCTCCTGCACCGTACCATGCCCACCAGTCGGTAACCAAGGAGACCCGCTCTCACACAAGGCCCGGTCACATACAGTATAAGAGGATAGAAAAACAAACAAATAAACCACCTACATCCAATCACAACCCCTACCAGCCACTTCCATCAGGATGGTGGAATTGTAGGGGGGAGTTCAGGAGAGTTTGGAACAGTGAGTATGTTTGCATGCACACTAACAACACAATATTAAACTGATTACGGCAGTAGGCCGAGTATGGCATTAGTCACCTTACTCTCCTCTCAATTGCCACAAGGTCATAATCATCATACGCAGATTAAAATACCTGGATTTCTAAGAAATATTTTGAAGTATTAGGAACACCTTAATCAGAGTTCCAGCGGTGTATTTGATCTGCACATGTGCCAAAACACCAGCAGCATGAGCTTCCTCTGTGAAATGACAGGTCAGTCAGAAGGCAGAGTTGATCATTATCATCAAAATGGGATGTCAGGTTCCAGCCTCCCGTCCAACACCCCCTCTCCCTCTGACAATTCTATTTATACTTTTCTCTCGAACCTACAGGCCTGAAGGGATTGGTTTTCTAAGAAGTTCTGTTTTTTATATCACTCTCACAAGACAAAGAAGAAATGAGAAAATAAGCCGGTTTTGCCTTTGAGCACTGATAATAACCAATAGTGGACCAGAAAGCTTGTTCAAGACAGTGTTCCATCATGCAAAGGACAATCAATTCAGACTCAATTAAAACAAGTAAAAAACTGAACAATGACCTAATTTGAGTTTCTACAGAGGAGGAATCAAGTTAGTTATCCCTTGAAACAGCACAATGACCTCACCACAGCCTGCAGGCTGTTCTGCCCACTGTCAGTGCTGTAATAGCTAATAGTGTGGGCATCAACTTCCAGTGTGGGTCAGAGAGCCTTCCAAACAGAGCAAGGAGCGTCACAATCCAATTGGCAGTAGTCACTACTGTCTGACCTATCTGGATGTCTACGCTGGAGCAGAGCCTTACATTGACATTAAGGCTCTGAACGGGAGTAGCCACAGGTGATAGATATCTCCATACAGGTGACCACCAGTAGCCAATGTACAGTACAAGCCTCTGATCCCTTGCTCCTGTGGGTTGGTTGGCTCAATACTACAGCCTTAGCCTGCCTGGGTTGCAAAATAATATTCTTAGTTTTAAAAATCTGGATACCTTTTCTGTTTGTTTTTAATATAGAATATTTTGAAACAGGGAGGGGCCTGACACACCTCTGTGCTTTCTACCTCTCCTGCACATGCTCTTTTCATTTGCCTTTTTAAAAAAATCATTTTACCCCTTTTTCTCCACAATTTCGGGACATCCAATTGGTAGTTACAGTCTTGTCCCATCGCTGCAACTCCCGTACGGACTCGGGAGAGGCGAAGGTCGAGACCCATGCGTCCTCTGAAACACGACCCTGCCAAGCCACATTGCTTCTTGACACAATGCTCACTTAACCCGGAATCCAGCCGCACCAATGTGTCGGAGGAAACACCGTCCAACTGGCGACCGTGTCAGCATGCATGCACCAGGCCCACCAGAGTAGTAGCTAGAGCACGATTGGATATCCCGGCTGGCCAAACCCTGTCCTAACCCGGACGACGCTGGGCCAATTGTGCGCTGCCTCATGGGTCTCCCGGATCTGTAGTGACGCCTCTGGCACTGCGATGCAGTGCATTAGACCGCTGTGCCACTCAGGAGGTCCTTTCTTTTGCCTTTTAAACTCTTATCATATTGTTTTGTATGTTCTTGTGTGCAAATATACCTCACCTCAGCTCTTTCCCTTTCACCCTTCATACTACTGGCCCTTCATACTACTGGCCCTTTATACTACTGGCCCTTCATACAACTGGCCCTTCATACTACTGGCCCTTCATACTACTGGCCCTTCATACTACTGGCCCTTCATACTACTGGCCCTTCATACTACTGGCCCTTTATACTACTGGCCCTTCATACTACTGGCCCTTCATACTACTGGCCGTTCATACTACTGGCCCTTTATACTACTGGCCCTTTATACTACTGGCCCTTCATACTACTGGCCCTTTATACTACTGGCCCTTCATACTACTCCCTCCTTCCCTACCGCTTTCCCGTTGGCCCGGCAACTGCCCCAGATTACCACAAAAAAATTGACATCAAGAGCCTTTTTGTCATTGAAGAGAGGTCCAGCATTTTCTAAGAGACAGAAATGTGATGCGACTGCTGATATGATTCACTCAGCACCATACGTGATCCCGCAACAAAGCTGACTTGTCCCCTGCAAATTGTGAGTGAAAAAACAATCTGGGATTATGAAAGAAAGAAGCCCTGTGTGTAGTTGTGCAGGCTCATTGGCTACAATGAGAGAACCCCACCTCCACCCCCTCCAAATAATACATTATCCTGCCAATCTCTTTCCCTGACTACTACCTGTAATGTTTTCCTGCAGGGAGGTCCTTTCCAAGGCCCCAGTGCGTGTGCAGGATAGCATAATGGTGTTTAAGAGTGGGAGTAAATTATGCTTCAACTAAAAAAAGGCATGAGGATCAGCGATCCCCTTACAATAGAAGTCTCAATGAGTAATGGCAGTAATTCCCCAGCTCAACTCTCTCACACACCCACACTGCAGTGAGAAACTCTTCAGAATGAACACTCTTGCATGAGGTTGATAACCACCAACCAAACACACACACACACACACACACAACTTTGCAAATATTAACCCAAACTTCACAGGGCGCATCACCACAATGCCAAAAGAAATACACACTCATGGCACACACCCACTGTTATCTACTATCAGCAAAAGAGGAAGACATATAGCCTTTTGAACCCAACCTGACCAAAACACTCAACAGATCTACATATAAACAGCTGCCCTGGGTGTGTATGTGTGTGATATGTGGATCTATGTGAGGTGAGACAGTGGGATGGAGGACTACAAACTAGGGTGTGGTTTTCAACAGGTGTCTGCTCTTTCTAGAACATTTGGCTCCCAGGGCTGCTCCTCCTCCCCTTGTTCTGACAGCACAGTGAGACGCAGTTAATAAGGCTCTGTGGTCTCTGCATTATTCAGCCAGTGACATGCTGTGGTTATATAACAGGAGTCATATGTGAGTTCCTTTGAGTAAACTGCCTGTGCAGTGGGAAGCCAAGCCAGGGTTCATCAGGTAAAACCACTATACAAATACAAGCCCTATTATGTAACAGGCCTGTTAACGCATTAACTCACACAGAGATACACACACTCTCAAAAAACACAGGTTCAAAGTAAGAAAATGCAACTGCCTAACAATCACCCACCCCGCTCCCCACCACTATCCCCATGTTCCTCTCTTAACCTTGCTGTGCGGTCAGAGAAGTAATTGGTTTTGTTGCCATAGCAACCCCTTCTGGCTGGCTGAGAGGAGGGGAGGTAGTGATGCATTGGGGAGCTACTCAGAGCTTAGAGCTTGGACCTCTCCCAGCAGATAGACCATTAGTTCCTGCTCTGCCTCCACTTCTTGCTCTCCTCCTCTGGGCCCAGTCTCTCCCACTCTACCTCTTCTCTAACATGTTCTACTCATATCACATTGTGCCCCTGGCACGGGTTAATTCTCACCTGGATGACCGTGTTCCCGCCCTCCAGCAGGGCGATGGCCAATAGGATGCTCTCCTGGAAGATACGGTCGCTCGTGGCGTTCATGATGAGGTCAATTACCAGGTCGGATGCACCCTCTTTATCCAGACGGCACTGGACCTCATGCAGGGTCAGCTCCCCTCGGGCGGCGGCCGCCCCTGAACTCACCACTGGGGAGGGACAGGGAGAGAGAGACGGGGAGAGCGGGACAGGCAGATAGTCATCAAGAGCCAGAACAAACAAACGAAGGAAGGAAGGAAGGAAGGAAGGAAGGAAGGAAGGAAGGAAGGAAGGAAGGAAGGAAGGAAGGAAGGAAGGAAGGAAGGAAGGAAGGAAGGAGAGATAGAGACAGAGAGACAGACAGACATGTGAACCTGTCACTGTAAATGAGAGTAAAAGTACAATTGCATCATCTCACAGGGATTTCCTCAATCAAGAGGATTGCTTGACGGGCAGATTAAAGAGGTCAGTCTGTCTCTTTCCTGTTCATTGATTCACTGCATAATTAGCTTATTATATCATTTAATGAGATGAATCTTGATGGATATGATCTCTAAACTAAACCAAAAACCGGATGCCAAAAATATAATGATGATCATTCCATGTCTTGAAAATAGCTGTATTTCTTAGCTAAGACTAGCTAGCCTTGTCCAGTGATGACACCTGCTCCAGCCACACAAGGACGCAGATGTGTGATAATGTTACCCAGAGGGCCACTCTCTGGCTGTGGGAGCAGGTGTCCACACTCCACGAAATATTCTAATCAAGAGCTCGTCTCTCTGGTCGCCTGGCAACAGCACGGCTTGGCTCAGTCAGAGGAGAGTGCTCAAATGCTGAGGGACAGAGCCTGGGTCCAAAGTCTTAATGGCGGACATGGTGGGGGCAGGCAGGCATGCAGACACAAGCGTGAACAGGAAGGAACTCATTCCTATTCTCCAGGCGTGGAGAAGAGACTAACCATGACTCATCATCCTGATTAGAGTCTGGAACACGTCAACAAGCTTTAATACTCTGAGGTATTGAGATGTACAGTTGGGTCCCTTGATAAAGATGAGCTATATTGTATACGAAACAAATATATATATACACACAAGCTACCGGTCAAAAGTTTTAGAACACCTACTCATTCAAGGGTTTTTCTTTATTTGTACTATTTTCTACATTGTAGAATAATAGTGAAGACATCAAAACTATGAAATAACACATATGCAATCATGTAGTAACCAAAACAAGTGTTAAACAAATCAAAATAGATTTTATATTTGAGATTCTTCAAATAGCCACCCTTTGCCATGATGACAACGTTGCACACTCTTGGCTTTCTCTCAACCAGCTTCACCTGGAATGCTTTTCCAACAGTCTTGAAGGATTTCCCACATATGCTGAGCACTTGTTGGCTGCTTTTCCTTCACTCTGAAGTCCGACTCATCCCAAACGATCTCAATTTGGTTGAGGTCAGGGGATTGTGGAGGCCAGGTCATCTGATGCAGGACTTCATCACTCTCCTTCTTGGTCAAATAGCCTTACACAGCCTGGAGATGTGTTGGGTCATTATCCTGTTGAAAAACAAATGATAGTCCCACTAAGCCCAAACCAGTTGGGATGGTGTATTGCTGCAGAATGCTGTTGTAGCCCTGCTGATGAAGCGTGCCTTGAATTGTTGTTGAGATGTCTCTGTTACTTGAACTCTGTGAAGCATTTATTTGGGCTGCAATTTCTGAGAATTGTAACTCTAATGAACTTAACCTCTGCAGCAGAGGTAACTCTGGGTCTTCCATTCATGTGGCGGTCCTCATGAGAGCCAGTTTCATCATAGCACTTTATGGTTTTTGCGACTGCACTTCAGGAAACTTTAAAAGTGTGCCTTGAATTCTAAATAAATCACTGACAATGTCACCTGTAAAGCCCACATTATCACACCCCCTCCATGCTTCACGGTGGGAACCAAACATGCAAAGATCATCCTTTCACCAACTCTGGGTCTCACAAATCTCAAATTTGGAGTCATCAGACCAAAGGACAGATTTCCATCAGTCTAATGTCCATTGCTCATGTTTCTTGGCCCAAGGAAGTCTCTTCTTATTATTGGTGTCCTTTAGTAGAGTTTATTTTCCAGCAAATCGACCATGAAGGCCTGATTCACGAAGTCTCCTCTGAACAGTTGATGTTGAGATGTGTCTGTTACTTGAACTCTGTGAAGCATTTATTGTAATATCTGAGGCTGGTAACTCTAATGAACTTATCCTCTGCAGCAGAGGTAACTCTGCGTCTTCCGGACCTCTGCGTCTGGCGGACCTCATGAGAGCCAGTTTCTTCATAGCACTTGATGGTTTTTGCATCTGAAATTGAAGGAACTTTTAAAGTTCTTAAGATTTTCCGGCTTGATTTACCTTCATGTCTTAATTTAAAGTAGTGATGGACTGTATTTCTCTTTGCTTATTTGAGCTGTTCTTGCCATAATATGGACTTGGTCTTTTACCAAATAGGGCTATCTTCTGTACACCACCCCTACCTTGTCCAACACAACTGATTGGCTCAAATGCATTAAGAATGAAATAATTGACACAAATGAACTTTTAAGGCACACCTGTTAATTATGCATTCATTGAAATGCATTCCAGGTGACAACATCCTGATGTTGGTTGAGAGAATGCCAAGAGTGTGCAAAGCTGTCATTGAAGAATCTCAAATATAAAATATTTTTTGATTTGTTTAACACTTTTTTGGTTACTACCTGATTCCATATGTGTTATTTCATAGTTTTGATGTCTTCACTATTATTCTACAGCTGAGAAAATAGTAAAAATAAAGAAAAACCCTTGAATGAGTAGATGTGTCCAAATGCTATATATATATAACCACTATATATATGTATATATATATTTTGTGCATGATAATTTTATATATATATATATATATATATATGGATATTTATATATATATAAACAGCTTTTAAAAAATAATAATAATAATATATGCCATTTAGCTGACGCTTTTATCCAAAGCGAAAATCAAAATAAATCAGCCAAGACCTCAGAAAATAAATTGTACACCTCCAAAAGTGTGGTTCATCCGTAGAAGCAGTCATGTGTGCTGCATACATTCTACGTATGGGTGGTCCCGGGAATCGAACCCACTACCCTGGCGTTACAAGCGCCATGCTCTACCAACTGAGCCACAGAAGGACCAATTGGGAATGTGATGAAAGAAATAAAATATGAAATAAATCACTCTACTATTATTCTGACATTTCACGTTCTTAAAATAAAGTGGTGATCCTAACTGACCTAAGACAGGGAATTTTGACTAGAATTTAGTCAGGAATTGTGAAAAACTAAGTTTAAATGTATTTGGCTAAGATGTATGTAAACTTCCGACTTCAACTGTATATGTATACATACACACACAATATATATATATATATATATATATATATATATATATATATATATATATATATATATATTATTTTATACTAATCCAATTGTTCAGAGAAAAATATTTTGTGTGACAAGTAAAAAATAACATCTCAAAAATATAGTGTTCAAAATGACTCCACTGTATACTCTACGTCAGCCAGTTCAGACAAACAGATACAGAGTGTCACAGAGATACATTGACACACAGGTACCTGCTCGAGGTTTCCCTTCTGTTCCAGGGGGGACAGGACCATTGATGAACGTCGTCACACTGTCCCTTCTGGCCCCAGGCTTGATGTTCCCATAGTAACGATTCACCAGAATCTGCCTCAGGGCTTCACCCTGGTGGAAAGAGGTGATGTCAGAGGATGAAGCCTACATCATCATCATGAGATAAACCCTAGAGTCGATGTCTGCGCCCCCAAGGACATCAAATTAGGATAATACTAAATAATCCCCATAAAATCTGTCAGTTTAAACTAGAGATATACACGTTTTTTTTGCATTGGATGCGTCTCAATCCACCGCACCACTCCCCCATCTGCAGTGAAAGGTGACAGAGCTAGAGGTCCGAACGGTTTGGCCTACAAACTATTATGACCCCTCTATGGAAAGATGAGACTGTCACGAACACAATAGTGTTCTCCATTTTGCTCCACAAGCGTTTGGGACTCGTCTGAAGTCGGTACAGCCGATCTGCCAACTTCTGTCTCTAGAGGCCAAACAGTTGGGCTGCACACCAAGACCCATCTGTGGGAAGATGAGACTCTCACGAACACGTCGGTTGTTTTCCTGTAGGATACCTCACAAGACTCGTCTGAAGTCCACCGCCACCCGTTGAAAAAAATGTATGGAATTATTTACAGTTTAGTGCATCAAATAATGGGTTGAATACATAAATAACCGAATAAAAAAATAAAACAAATCCTGATCTTTTTTATATCTCACAGATATAGGACAGACACTTCTTATCTGTTGTTATATGTAGTGAAACTTTTATTCAATGCATTTGTTTGGGCTAATAGAAGTAAGGTCAAATTAACAATTTCATCAAATCATTTTTTAAATATATTTTTTATATTTCATGGGGTCGTAAAATTCCAAATAAAATAGCTAAATCATCATTGGTATGAACTTCTTACTGCAGCCCAACCTTCTGTTACTTAGGTAACTTGCATCCAAACTGCAGTTCCATCGATACTTGGTATTGCATGAGCCTCGGAATGTTCCAACTCATATTTATACATATCAGTTTTGTATATTCCTCTTTAAACCCATTGACACTCACACCCAGTGGCCAGTTAGTTAGTAGGGGGGTAACCCTGTGAGTAGGTGGGCATGCTGTGGAAGCAGAGTGGCTGCAGGCGAGGGCAGAGTGGTGCATCAATGCATTAAGACAACCAGCCCAGCAATGGTGGGCCAGAGAGAGCAGTGTTGGGGGACACTGGACCAGAAAGGATCAGACCAGAATGGACTCTACCTACCCTCCTCTGGTCCTCCAGTTGCTTCTCGGGCTGGTTGGGGTCAAGCTCCTGAGGGTGAGGTGAGTTAGCAGAAAGCAAATCAAGTCCAAAAAGGAAATTAGGGAAAACAAAAACAAAACAAAAGAGGGGTGTTAATACTGTGCACATTAGTCACTTTCCTGACATGCAGGAAACTGGGCCAAATGACATCATGCAGTTAACAGAGGGAGGTGGGTGGTGTGTTGGGGTGGATGTGGGGTAGGAACGTAACCATGCAGGCTTAGAGACGAGAAAAAAAAAACTAAAAACATAAGGTGGCTTGGTGCCGGAACAAAAGGTCATTAATTTAAAACCATTTTCATTTAAAACATTTACGTTAACAATGTTAAACAAGGCTTAAATATTGCTGCTCACTCCTTTAATATTGGATACATTTCAACCGATAAACTGTACAGGTCAGAGTATCTCCCTTGTTACTTTGCAGTCGTCACACAAATGAAACCATGTTAATTACATAAGGTAGCAAGAAGCTGCCAGGGGCAGAAACACAACTCAAGCCATGAGAAAAAACCCAGCCCTATCCAGGTTACATAATGGAGTCAGTGTTGTGTGCTAGTAAGGCCACGGACACAGTGTAAACCCATGTTCCCATCTGCCGTGGAAAAACACCTAGCGCGCAGTTCCAAAACCCTGCAGAAAGAAGGTCAGGAAACTGGACTGGGATGGGGTGATGAACAGAGGGAGGGAGAGATGGACAAACATATGCCGGTTCACAGTATTATAGAAAGTCCACAAGCTGGAAACATTGGCGTTTGTTATGTGTGTTTTGGTGAGTCGGACCTGAAAAAGGAAAGACGTGGGGAAGGATTTGACTTGTTCCATCTAGATGAGCGGAGAGGAGTGATGACTACTGTAATGGAATGCGGCCACCACAACGTAGAGGACGGACAATCTACCAACTACAGTATATTCAACAACAACCCATATGCTGAGGCCCAGGGCCAATATGGGTGTTGAACTCACATCTGCAGCAGGAACTTCTGGCTCAGCCAGCGGAGGGGCCAGCTGATTGGATAGATAAATAAAAGGTCTGGGTTAGTCAAGGTGTGGCTTAGACAACAGTTAGTCATGCTGTTGCTACAAAGAGCAGAACTCTCCCTGAGCAAATTAACCTCAGGCAGCTCTCAGGTCACCTGCCTCACAGTGCAAACAGACCGATACAAGGCCATGCCGCTTTGCAAAGAAGCTCCCTGCCCGTCTGGCTGGTTACAGTTAATCAGTTGGCCTGTCATGTGCCCAACAGTAATAAAAGCGCATGACTCAAAGCCAGCCATGGAGAAGCAAGGGCACAACAAACATGCCCTTATCTAACGTATCTACAGTATTCTAAGTTTCTGCGGTTATTGGAGCACTCTGTGTCATCACTATTCTACGCTCCTTGTGTTCACATGCCACTGCTTTCACACAGTTGCTTGCATGTACAAATGTACTGTTTAGTTTTTTTACGTGAAAGGATTAGAAATTTCACGTCCTAACATGAAGGACTAAGGGGTTACGACGGACAAATCAGACTTGCAGATATGGCTTTTAGTGGCATGACAGAAGTACACTACATGAACAAAGGTATTAGGACACCTGATCGTCAAACATCTCATTCCAAAATCAAGGCCATTAATATGGAGTTGGTCCCCCTTTGCTACTGTAGTGGGAAGGCTTTCCACTAGATGATGGAACATTACTGCGGGGAATTGCTTCCATTCAGCCACAAGAGCATTAGTGAGGTTGGGCATTGATGTTGGGCGATTAGGCTTGGCTTACAGTCGGCGTTCCAATTCATCCCAAAGATGTTTGATGGGGTTGAGGTCAGAACTCTGTGCAGGACAGTCAAGTTCTTCCACACCAATCTTGACAAGACATTTCTGTATGTGGGGGGGGGGGTAGCCCGAACCATGAAAAAAAGCCTGAGACAGGTGTATAAAATTGAGCACACAGTCACGAAATCTCCATAGACAAACATTGGCAGTAGAATGGCCTTACTGGAACTCGGTAGTGAGTGTTGCAACCTAGGACAGACAATTTGTATGCGCTATGCGCTTCAACACTCGGCGGTCCCGTTCTGTGATCTTGTGTGGCCTACCACTTCGCGGCTGAGCCGTTATTGCTCTTAGACATTTCCACTTCACAATAACAACACTTACAGGTGACCGGGTTTGGCAGGGCTGACATTTGAGGAACTAACTTGTTGGAAAGGTTGCCACGTCGAAAGTCACTGAGCTTTTCAGTAAGGCCATTCTACTGCCAATGTTTGTCTATGGAGATTGCATGCCTGTGTGCTCAATTTCATACACCTGCCCACAACGGGTGTGGCTGAAACAGCCGAATCCACCAATTTGAAAGGGTGTCCACGTACTTTTATATATATAGTGTATTAGTGATACAGTGCATAATAATATATGCAAATGAAAAAAAGCATTAAAACTAACATCACAAACAAAAAAAACGAACACCTCAGCTGACACTCAGACTCATACTCAGACTCAAATGCTTGCTTAAACACCTTGTTAAAAAGGACCTTTAGAAGGAGTAGACAGATGTGATACATTGAAATGGAAATGCAAAGTGAAAAGGCAGAGAGACAGATAGACAGACCACAGTGGGGTTGACTCTGCCCCAGTAGCCCAGTCATGCTGACTGAGTAATTGTTAGACTAGACAAGAATCTCCCCTTATCAGGCCCCTCTTTACATAAAACATCAATATCCACAGGAAAAAGGATGATGCATGCAAACAAAGCTCAAATGTGTCAACCCTGATTCACTTGTCTATTTCAATTCAATCACAATGTCATAGAGTTACTTTCAAGTGTATTTCCCATTGGTCACATTTTGAGTGGTGGAGAATGACATTCATTACGGTCCTCATTGGACCTGATTTGTCTTCCATGTTCCAGTGAGCTGAAGGCTGAGGTCGACCTGCCCAAGTGTCTGTGTTAGAGATGTTGACGATGAGTATGATGCGTCTCCTCTCTAATGCCCAGGAAGCTCAGATTCAAACTCGCATTAGACAGCTCTGCTAGAGTTATAATGTCAAAATACATTAGTTACTCACCAAATATGCAGTTTCTCTACACAGCTCGACCCATGACTGCCAACATTGGTTCCACTTATACGTTTTCTCAGACTATATGACGTTGAATATATAGTAGTATAGTATAAGTATATAGTAGTATAATGGGCGGGATCACTACAAACATTAGGTCATCTGTCACATTTCAGTTACTGCCACATTTCAGCAGTGGAAAGATGAAAGGATTCTGCACTTGTCTCAAGGTGTGAAGATGAATAACACCACCCCCTTCTTTCTGTTTTATATAACCTGCCTGACCTTTCGTCTAGTGACAGGACTGTCATCCTAGCAATAACTACCTGTCCCTGGCCCCCATCCCCGCTGATCCCCCTCATATCCCCTAGCATTATTATTATAGCTTAGAGAGTGCAGTAAATAGGCAGGTAGAGGGGATAATCAAAGGGGGAGGACAGAGAGATGATTTCCTTTGTTCTTGTCTGACACCATTACATCAGTGGTCTTCCGTGAACCAGAGGTGGTCCTGAAACAGTTAACAGGTGTAGGCTGTGCAGTGCCCCTCACCCTGAAACAGTTAACAGGTGTATGCTGTGAAAATGGCCTGTACTCCTGCCCTCCCTTGCCACGCTCCCTTGCTCGCCCCAGCGCCGCCCAACACGAGGCACTGCCAGTCTTTCAGTAAACAGCCCCGCCGCACTTTTACTGGCAATTACTGATGAAGGTCACACATCAGTGGAGAGTCTGAATTCCAGGGGAAAAAAATTACGTTAGCTCTTATGTAACCGCTGCCTGCGAGCTGGCGGGAGCCCAAGAAACGTGCAGGATGAAGGCAGGCTACATGGAAACTGGGCCAGAGCTGCACGGCCAGCAGAAATGCCTATAGTTCCCCCTGTTGGAGGGGATCAGAGAAACAACTAGGGTCCCCTCGCCTAACACACACTGCAGAAGCTCTGGGAATAGCTGAGGACAAGCAGGGACATACTGAGGCAGAGAGGACACCAGCACTGAGTGATGCAGAATAGCCGTGAAGGGAGAGAAGAGGGAGAGACAGAGAGAAACAGATTGGTATAGAGAGAGAAATAGAGAGGGGGACAGAAAGAGCGACATTGCCAGGGATAATGAGACGATAGCGATCAGCCGGCATGGACACACACAGCAAGGAAAGGGAGTGAAAGAGTCACACGGCACACACACAGGAACAGACCTACAGTCCCCAGTGCTTCCCAGATGACTAGGGGGAGTACTGTACTATATGTCAGGCCTGTAGCGGGGTACGCCACAGAGGAGGTGCAATGTCGGGCAGAGCAGAAATGCGGGCTGAACACAGGGCTAATTTAAAAGCTAACTGACAGACAGCCCAGTGCTGCTGCTGCCATTTCTGTCGCGGAGGGGAAGTGTGGGCTTTGGATCAGCATGGAGCATGGGACACTGCGTCCCATAGGGGGGCCCTCCTGGGTCCATGCACGTGCCGGATGTGTGGGTGGGGTGTACACATTCTTCAGACACTACGAATGGGAAGGGTCCGTTCAGGCAACAAAGAAGTAGCCGGGGATTTCCATCCCTGGATAACACTGGGGGGAGGAATGGAGGGAGGAAAAAGAGAGAGAAGACACTCATGTGAGTATGTGACCTGGCAGACATACAGCTCAGATCGTAGACTCTCCAACGGTCAGTCTAACTGATATCTGTGTTTACCTCTCCTTCTTATCAGTCTCTCTCACTCCATTGTTTGCTTTCATTTTTTTCCTGAAAGGAAGTTAGTCTCTACTGCTGTAACTCATTACCATCTCGTGTACATGCTCATTTACTAGACAATACAAGTTGACTAGATGATGTTATTGTGGCCAAAAAGATAACTACAGTAATACTGCAACTAATACTAAACAAAACCTTCTAAAGGTAAATAAATAAAAAAAAACGATATATTCTGTGATTGAAGGTTGTGCTTTTAAATGTCATACCTTCTCAATATAGGTTTTGGTCAATGTGGTGTCCTGTACAGTCTGGTGCGTTGACATGGAGAAGGGGAATAATAATAGAACAGCTTCTGAGTAAAAGAGGTGTTCTGTTCTATGACATCAGTGAGAATGTGATGCCACATTAGTCCCTCCCATATGGCACCGGCCTCAGGCTTTCTGAAAGTCCCCTGACAGACGCAGTACAAGATGAAAGGGAAGAAAGAGGATATCTGCAGTTTCCACTTCCTCTAGGGCACGCACAGACACACTCCCTGATGTACATATACAGTACACACACGCAAAGCAAGAACACCTGCGCACCCAAACACCCCGTTACCCTCTATGGATGTGGGGATGATCTGGTTTCCACCACTACGTTTAAGGGATAGTTCCATGTGTATAAATACTCACACACCTGCTGTGGTAATGGTGATGGGGTGCTTAGGGGCAACCACCCTGCCCCTGTCCCTCTGACCACCATCCAAAGAGAGACTGGGTATGATCAACACCCCGACACCAACCTTCCCCCTTGCTGCTCCCCCCTCAAGCCAAACCCTGGCTCTTCATATCCTGCCTCCATTCAGATAGCCTACCACTTGATCTCCCAAAGGAATTTGTTCTGTCTAGCTTCAGTTCTGTGAGGAGAAAGTGGTGAATAAAGCTGCAAACCGAATTGAACTTGTTTCAAAGTTGCTTGCAGTTTGCACAATAAATATCTCCACTTTTCCCATTCAAAGGATACATAAATATACTATATGGCGTAGCACTGCAAATTACTGTACATCTTAAGTGACACAGTGCATTGAACACAAGGGGGGATAAATGAATCAAGGAAATGCACACAAACAAATGTGCAGATGGAGAAAGGAATGGCACCATTAAGTATTTCACCACAGAAATTCCAAAGCTGCTAAGACTAGAAAGTACATCAATATGACTGAACCATAAAGCCATCACCGTGTTCCAGTTATGTACTAAATGGCTACATCCACTGACGTGTAGACTCATTTTGCTCCTTGTGGTCTATCATTACAGTCTGTATGCACTGTTTCCTAAAATAAAAGATTGACAATATGCAAGTCCATTCTGAAAAGACACACAACTTCTGACACACTCATACAAAAGAAGTACACAATGACCAGCAACTAAACTTCAAGCAGATTACTACAATAAAGACACATAGGAGTATGGCAAGTTGGCAACATTACCAGACAGTTCTTAGCATGCTAGTGGTGGCACAGTTATACAGTACAACACATGGCAACTGGCAGCTACTCTGACAGACACAGAGAGAGCATGGGGAAGAGTTCACGGAGGTCAGCAGCACATAATACAGCAAAACTTTAGCACATGTGCATCTAGCTACACCACTAGTATGAGACGGAAATCAAACGAAAGAAGGAAAATGATCAACCTCAGCCACATCCATCTCATCATCAAAGGCAATGTGCTGGAAGAGAAGAGTATAGTGGCAGAGTTAGTAGAGCTGGGTTAAGGGGAGGGGAGGCAGCTGGAAACAGACAAACAGTTGGACAGAAACACACCATGTCAGTTAGTAAA